>NW_003546247.1:526280-554468 GCF_000090795.2 Amphimedon queenslandica | reverse complement strand
GAGAAGAGCAAGAAGAGGACTATATAGAACTTATATTTATGATTCCTCTAAACCAATACCTAGAACTACTAGATGGAGAAACCAAAAAAAAACGTAAGACATTTTATTTGAATCCTGCATGCATTCATGTTTTGTCATCTATATAAAGGGAACACTGCAGCAATAATGAAGGAATTCCGTTTCACCAGAATACAGAGCATAGCGAGGAAGATAGCAATGGGGAATTTTACGAATATACGGAATATTTGGACAGTAACAGTCACGGTGATGATGCTGCTGCTGCTCCAGCAGTATGTCTATCTCAGCACTATGATGTAAACTCAGATGACAGTGAAAACAGTGTTGCTAGTGATTCAGAAGATGAATACTCAGAAACCTTATTTGCTGACTGTGACATTCCCGCTGATAATGCAGATCAACATCAAGAAATAAGTGATGACATGTTTCTGCCACAGTATTCTGGTGCTGATGTAACAGTTTGTGGAGCTTATTTTGCCATTTTGCAGCTTAAAAAAGTATGCCGTTTACCTTTCAGCACAATAAAGGAAGTCCTGAGGTTGCTGCAGTTGCTCTGCCCAAAAAACAATAAACTCCCATCTACTGTCTATCAGCTTCGTAATTTTTTTCAAAATTTTCAATCACACAAGCACAAAACACTGTTTTGTCCTAATTGTGGCAATCAAATTCTTGACAAGTGCCAAAAACTGGACTGCTTAAGCAAATGCTCTAATAGTAGTGATCCAGACGTTTAAATTCAACTTGATATACCTTTGCAGCTCAAGACAATACTCTCACGTATGCATAATATTATATAGCTATACTATTCATTTATATACTTCATTTATAAACAGGAAATTGGAATAACATCAGTTGTTCAAGTGAATCTTCCAATTTTACGAAAGCAACTATGCTGAGTCACGACCACGATTTTTTTTCTAGTAAGGAACATATAGGACTCATAATGAATACTGATGGTGTGAGTCTTTACAAGTCATCTAAAGTTAGTTTGTGGCCAGTCTATCTAGAAATAGCTAATCTTTGTCCTAAAATACGGTTTCGTCATGATAATGTTGTAATTTGTGCACTCTGGGTTGGTAGATGTCGTCCTGATATGCAAATATTACTGGCTTCTATTTTTGATAAATTGAAGCATCTAAACATCATTGGCTTTCGACTAAATACAGGGCCAGATGGCATGAAAACTGTAAGAGTAAAGCTTTCTTTTTGTGTTGCTAACCTTGTAGCTAAAGCCAAAACTTTGAATATGAAACAGTTTAATGGTCATTGTGGGTGCCCAACTTGTATCCATCCTTGTGAGCATGTTCGGAGCCATATATATTTACCTGATGATTCTTATTTGCTACGCACATCTGATAGAATTGAGAGAGCAATCAGAAAAGGAAACAAATATGGCATTGTTGTTGAAGGCATAAAAGGAGTTTCATCGTTGCATGGTAATTTAGATTTTTTGTCTGGTATGCCAAATGACTATATGCATTGCGTTCTCGAAGGAGTTGTTAAATATCTTTTAAAGGTGTGGACAGATTCAAAATATTTTGCGAGGCATTTTCCATCAGGCAACATATATCTAAAATTGACAGTGATTTATTAAGGCAGACACCACCGCATGAATTTGTACGTTCTCCAAAAACAATCAGTGCCGATTTGTCTTACTGGAAAGCTAATGAATTTAGAGTTTGGCTTTTGTTCTACTCAGCCCCCATTTTAGTTAATATAAACAATAAATGCTCATTTATTAAGTCATATTGCTTACTTTGTACGAGCCCTTGCTGGACGCATTCTACTTTTTCGTTTGAGAGCCACAATGGTGCTTTAAAAAGAATGGTTCATTCCACTAGAAGAGTTGCTGAACAGCTTTCATTTTCGTTAGATGTTGCCATCACTTTACAAAATTTATATTTTGAAATTTGAAAATAGGGTAAGTGAATCATTAATAAGCTACCTTCAGACATCAAGGCATACTTTGTATTCAATGAAGAAGATTTCGCATGGGTATTCTATTGGTAATGTAAAATCAGACCATTTAGATGTTTTTGAACTACAAGAAGCTAGGAAGCTGTCTACAACAATAACTGGATCAGTGAATACATTTGAACGCCTTTATATACACGAAAAGCTATTTCATACAAATTCCTATAGATGTGGTGAAGGCAAGCGTAAAAGTTGCTATTGTTCGTATATCAACAACAATGGTGTAGAAGCATATGGAGAGATTCAAAAATTTGCTGAATGTTCATCCTTTGGGACAATAGTATTTGTACGGCCATTTCATAGAACAGATTCTACCATTTTAAAAACGTCAGGTAGTCCTTGTAGACCAGTTCTTCATCATTATTCTGAATCATCTGTCATCTCACGTTTTATTCTTGAAGTACACCCGCTAGACGCTATTGATACTGTTACAGCCATTCCTGCACAAAAATTAGTTTCTAATTGTTGTTTAGTTCAGCCTTCATCTGTTCCACTTTTATATGTCATTAAATCCCCTAATAATATTGAACATCATTAACAATCTTTAAAGTATTAAATAAAATAAAGTGGCTAAAATTACATAGATAATGAGTTATTGCCATTTCTTTCCTGAAATTTTATTTTATTACTGTGTCAATGTCATTTCTTTCTTTATTGCCATTTCTTTCTTACAATGTCACAGTGTTATTTTCATTAATTTTCTGTCTATCTTTTCCTTAATAAAAGGAAACAATAATAACAATAATTAAATTATGTCACATATAGTAATATCAAGTGTTATCTTACATGATCTGGTTCAAAAAAACAAATGCACACATTGTAAGAATGAGTGATCTGCTAACAAGTGCTGTCTTATGTGATCTTGTATAGCTAAGATTAAATGGGATTTCATAAGCTATTTGATCTAGCAAAATCTTGTTGGAAGAAAGAAATGCACACATTGTAAGATTAGGCAAGAATGAGTAATCTGCTAACAAGTGCTATCTTATGTGATCTTGTATAGCTAAGATTAAATGGGATTTTATTAGTTATTTGATCTTGCAAGATCTTGTTGGAACAAAGAAATGCCACACATTGTAAGATTAGGCAAGAATGAGTAATCTGCTACCAAGTGCTATCTTATGTGATCTTGTATAGCTAACATTAAATGGGATTTTATAAGTTATTTGATCTAGCAAGATCTTGTTGGATCAAGATTGACTGAACATAAAGCAAGATTATGCTAGGCATGAATCTCACCAATTCTTGTGCTTTCTTGCTTCAATAAGCAAGATCTTTTAAGATCACAGAAGTTGATTTTCACAAGGGAACACCTCAACTCTTGCTGAATCATCTTCAAAGTACTCATGATGATTGTTTTCAAGTACCATGCTGATTTCCAGACTGTGATTCTCAACCTTTCAGCTCATTCACAGCTCTAAAGTCACACCTCTACAGTACACATCACACTCAGAAGGTCATCAGTGGCACTGCTTCAGCTCCCATTTCTATTACAAATCTTAACAATCATGACAGTCAATTTGAACTTACCTTAAAATGAGAAGATAGTTATACTATGAAAACTAATGAAGCGGCTCTGAGTTATCTTTTGGGGCTTGATAGGCAGAAACAAAAAACAAGATTCAGCACTATTTGTAATGAGAATGAGATTAGTACATAAACTATCCCAGGTTGCAATTGATGACATTATTACTAATGCCAATCTATCTTCGATAATGCTACACAGTATTTTCATTCGGCTGTTCAATTGAAACTTGCAGAAGGAATTGACGGATTAGATGTTGATGGGGTATTTAAAATATGACAAATCCATTTGCGGAATTAGAGACAAAATACCTACAAGAAAAGTTTATTTAAAGTAAATTTCAAGTTCTTGTAAGTTAAACGTTCATAACACATAAGCACAATTGTTGTTTTAACTACAGGAACCAAGAAAAATTAAAGTTGGTTCTGGGTACTACTCAGGCTCAAAACGTAGAAAAGTAAAACAAATTGACACATTTCATCACATTTCTTTGCTCAACACACTCAAAATGCTGTTGGAGAATAAAGTTCTACGAACAAGTTTTTTCCAATCATGATGAAAGCAGCACAGCCCTGTACTGTAATTCTCAGGATGGGTCATAAACCAGAACACACCCACTCCTCTCAACAACGCCAAAAGCCTTACAAATTATAGGATACTATGATGAACTTAAAATTTTTAATCCTTTAGGGTCCAGCACTAAAATTCACAAGCTTGGTTGCATTTTCTTCATTATCGGCAATTTACACCCTAAATTACAATCAACTTAAAGATGAATCTTTCTTTCAACAATTGTTAAGCACTCACTTGTTGAGCAACATGGAATGAACGAAATACTCTGACCCCTTGTGGAAGACTTAAATGAACTGCGTACAGAAGGAATAACAATTCATAGAGGTACATGCAAGGAGCACATAAAAGAAGCCGTAACTGCTTTTCTAGCAGACAACCTTGCAAGCCACACCATTGGTAGTTTCAAACAGTCCATGTTTTTTGCCCGACACTTTTGCCATTCGTGTTTAGCAACAAAAGAGAGTTCTTAAAAAAATTTCACTGCTAAGCAATTTGTTCTTCGTACTCCAGCAGAGCATGACAGAAAATACTTTTCTGTATAATAGTATCAGTTGCCACTTCAGAACACATTCTGTCACAGAATGTGTTCTGAAGTGGCATCTGATACTACAGACCAGAAAAGCATGAAATATGAAATAAAAAATAGAAGTACACTGAACGATGTAAAATACTTGTCTGTCATTGGAAGGTTATGCCATGATGACTTTTATGATCTGCTCGAAGGAGCAGTAGTATACAAGTATCGGTTACTATTGGACCATGTATTTACATCAAACTACATGACACTAAGCCATTTTAATGAGAGAGTGCGGAGTTTTGATTATGGGTAATCTGAAACTGGTATTAAGCCATGAAATGACGTATCTATTCGTTCCTTAAATGCTGAAAAATTTAAAGTCTATACCGAACCACCAAGATGCTTGAATTGTCCGTATTTTCTCATTTTTTGTTGGAGACAAGGTTCTAGATGACAGTTCGAAATATAATTACTTCCTCATACTTCTAAAATTCTGCAAATAGCTCTTACTTCTTTTGTGTCATTTTATGTAGCTACTTATCTTAGAGTTCTAATTAAAGAGCACCATGTTGCCTTTACAGTTATATATTCAAATGAAAGATTTATACCAAAGCAATACTACATGCTCCATGACCCAAAGCAGATTTCTACACATGGTCCACCAATATGCTCGTGGACAATGAGGTTTGAGTGTAAATTAAATTTTTTTATGGAATAGTTAAGTGTGGTATCTTTAAAAATTTCACACACTCTTTAGCTAATGGCACCAATGCTAGCTCATTTATTCAGGAAATTTTTTCACACCAGAAGTAGCAATTATACAGTCCATCCTTTTAAAAGAATAGTGTGATGATGCACAAAAGGCCAGGCACCTTCTTGATCAGCACAACATTCACCATACCAAGGATCAGTTGTGCTTAAGGCTGCCATAGGTAATGATAAATGGAATTAAGTATGCTCAAGAGGATTGCTATTTAATGATAAATGTGGAAGACAATGGTACTACGCAATATGGCTACATCAAAAGGATAATCTCCATGAACTTATCTAAAGTCTACTTTGTAATAGCAAGATGTATCACACAAGCATGTAACCCTCACCTTCTAGCTTACTGTTTTGAGCATACCAATACAAACAGTCTGGTAGCTTCAGATAGTCTTGTTTTCACAGGTTCATCATGTTAGGAAGCTCTTCTTTAGAAGAGAAAAAACCTATGAAGCTCCAGCCAATTTTCCACTACCACGCCAAGAATCTAGTTAATTGACTATCTTAATTACTCTTGATTATTAAAACAGGTACTTTCTCAGTTGTTCTAACAGCAAAATTACTTTGTAAAATTAATTTAAATCAGGTTAGATTTACCTTTAATGGTTAATTTCACCATTAAGTATTATTCTAACCTCATAACTGTTATGTTAATCTTTTTTCGTGTTATTTTAACACCATAATTGTTTGGTGAAATCAACTTGTTGGGGTTATATTAACTTTCATTTTTCAGTGTGGAGTACATTAGCATTGCATTCAATGACTGAATGAACTTACTTGGAGAAGTGCTTATTGAGGGTTTTGCAATCTGACTCCCACAGTTATGCAGCTGGTTCGTATCTACAGCCATTGAAATTGGGTGTAGTAATGATATAGCTGTGAACAAAACACAAATTATTAAAGACTTAACAAAAAGATGGTTCCTGGCTAAAGTATACACAGTGTTTGGCCAACACAGTTTGTGAGTGTAAACAGTTTTCCTGTGGCTTGCTATAATACACGCAAAAAGCAGACACTGCTGTAGTCCTATCAAAAGCACTCAAAATTATGCATGATGAAGGTGGGTCTCTAATTACGAAAGTAAAACCAAAGAAACCACCCACCCTGTTAATGAATTTAAGGTAAAGTAGGTATGTAAGCATTTTAACCAAACACGCCATAACTACTCTAGTAAATTAGTTACCAGTGACGCCTGTATGCCATATGACAGTTCCACTTTTAATGTAAATCATTTCATGAACATTGTGTACCCGATTTTGTGGATTTTTATACTTGCATTGACCAACAGAAATACCGAGAAAGACATTCCCTATCAAAAAAACTTTGTTGTGTATCTATTCTGTGTAGTCACCTTTTCCTAGTTAATAAAGCTTGTTCCATTCCATGACTTCCATGACTTGTACTCGTGACTGAAGCAGTTGTTACTCATGGTAGCTCAAAAAATCTTGTTCAAGTTCTAAATAGCTTTGGTGCTGCGGCATCTATGGACACACATGCAGATATTTAGAATGTCAGGTGGACCATAAATAGCCAGAGGTAGTGCTTCATCTTTGGACAAAAACCTTTTTACAGTTGTGTCTATAGATAATGTTGATTTTCTGCAGTCTTCAACAATGGTTTACTGTGGCAGTCAGCATCGCAGTTGGCATGGTAATACTATTTAAGCAGTGCAATTCAAGGGAATGCAAGGACTTAAGCAGAAACAGTCTAAAAAACATGCTTGACCAACACCTTCACCTAGTCAAGATATTTTTGGTCCTGCCTATAAAAAGCTACCAGAAGAGCACGTTCATTCAATGAATCTAAGGCAAACACTAAGCTTGTATCATAGTGTGCTCTATTTCTCACTGAACCAACAGTGTATCCACTTCAATATCTTTCTGAGAGTCACCATAGTAGATTGAAAAACTGCCAACTACAGGACTTCTTAATGAGCATTAATAAAAGTGCCCAGGCTCAGTCCCTACAAGTACATTTCTTTTGAGACATTCCCTTAACATATGCTATGTCTGAACACGTGGTTTATGATAACAGACTTATTGACAGTTCTCTTCATGCATTATTAGCTAATTTTAACCCAGAATATATCTACGCATACATATTTAAGTGTCCTTGACCAAAACGCTGAATGCAAGGACACAATTTCATGTGTTTTGCCAATGGTATATACTGAGTCTAATATCGTTGCAAGTGTCAACCATTTAATAGTTGCCGGAGATGCAAAAACATTCATTCACATGCAACTAGATTATGGCGACAAATTGTCATGGCTAGTTCTATTTATTGGTGATGGGCTGAGGGATTGAAAGGTATTTCTTCGTTGCATGGTCATTTAGATTTTTCGTCAGGAATGCCAATTGAGTATATGCATTGTATGCTTAAAGCAGTTGTCAAGTCTCTTTTGAAGGCTTTGACTGATTCTAAGTATTCCACTAAGGTATTCTCTATTAGGCAACATTTATCTAGTTTTGGAGTGGTTTTGTTTTTTTATCATTTTTCTCTTATAATCCTCTTTCGCAATCAGATCAGGCAATTGGCATCTACGCTTAACCTATCCTAAATTACTCTATGCTACTTTCGAAGCGTTTGATAGGACAACATACAGGAAATTGATACCTCAGCATCCACCAGATTGTTTAGTACTACTATCATCAATGTCATCATCACTTGCTATAGGAGGTTTTTTTGTAAGCGTAATAGGACATCCATGGCATTCAGAGTCTATAGATGAGAGTCACAAGATGTTGACTGCAAACAAGCCATAAGTAGGACTACTAAGGACTTAGTTAATCAAGTTGCTTTGTCTTTCCCGTTTCAGGCTCAATGCCAAAAAATCTACTAAATCACATCTATCCACAAGATGACTCAAATGACAAGCAATATAAAAATGATTATCACACAATATTCAATAAAACATTACTTACATCTTAAAGGCCATTTCTTTACTACCTGTAAATCACTCACCTGATTTGCATGGCAAATTACAAATTCCTTTTACATGTATGACTGCCACAGCAGTACAGCAACGCCACCTCTTGATATTTCAAGACGTTGGGCAAAACAATTTCCAGACAATCATTAAGTACACCTATTTACAGCAAAACATGTGAATTGAGAAACCACTGACTAAAAACTTTTACACAAAGTGAAGTTACAAAGTGTACCTAGAAAAGGAAAATGGAATTAGTGGCAACGTGTCTGAAAAAGAGACTTTTGGGTACAGGGCATTGGCCAACAGCATAGCATGCCACAGACCCAGCACTTTCTGGAATTGCCAAGGGCACTTTGTACTGCAGAGGGTATTCCTCATAAGGGTCAAAAGATTGCCATTACAAATTTTTATGCAAGTAAAATATTTCTCTAGCTTTTTCTCAACCTACCCACCTGGCTGCTTACCTGAATTGGTAATACTAGAAGGAATGTTCATCATTAATGTCATACCAATTAGAATCCATTCAAAGATCTTAGATTACTGAGCATATGCATAACCTTTCCTTATGGCTTCGGATAACAGAAACAATAATAGAACATGACCTTTCCCTTGTGGGTGAATCAGATATACACTCAAATGATATTTGTAATTCCTCAGGCTGAGCTCTTGGGATTATGAATATTGTTTACGTGTATATCTGATACACCACTCGGGGTCATGTTCTATTATTAATTATTAATTGCATGAGGGAATGGTATCCTTCATATACTGGTCGCAACAAGGGATTAAATCCTAGGAGTGTATGTACTTATAATTATCAATTATGAGTCCATTATTTCCATTACAAGTACTTCATTGTTAATCAGCAGCAAAATAACTTATAGTCATTGCGAGGTCACTAGTCAACAGGAGTTTCCTCATGAACAAAGTTGACGACATGGGCATATGTATGCTCAGAGTTGGTCTGGCACAGAGAAGATATGTGGTGTGGGAAGTGTAGTAAAAAATATTTAAGGCTAATTAATATTCATGATTTTGGTGATCAATAAAATACAAAGGTTATTTCATTAATTAAGCAAAGCTATGTTCTTCAATGTCTATATTTTCTTCGTTAGTTGTAGTATTGGCCTTAAAGAGACATTCAAAAGCACTCAGCACAATTTTTTAGACATTTGTAATTTCATTGACTCAATTACAACATGAATAGTCTAATAACAGATTGGTTAATAGTAGATACTGTTAAAAAATGGCAGCCAACATCTAATTATGGAAGCCTATCATGTTATCATCATACTTAGACTGACTAAAACATTTAGGTATGCTAGTTGCTTTAATCAAAATAAAGTGAGTTATACTTTGAAAACTACTAATACACAAAGGAATTTTTTAGTTCTGCTTAGTTGGTCAGGCACATGCATACCCATGCCCACCCTTACATACTGCCCTGATAGATAATATCCCTACTCGATAATTACCTCGTTTGGAGATGGAAATCTGTAAACTGGCATCACAGTTACATCTGTAATTGTAAAGGGAATCAATCAAACACGGCATGTAATCATAAAATTTTGACTGAAATTTGCGAACGAAGTTTGAATATATTGGTTTTTTCTACACACTCACTGACTTATTGATTCCCGTGACAAGTGTTTATTAGATTTCTACCGGAACGTGTTTTGTGATTTGTAGCTGCTAAGTACATTCTAGGACAACAGGATGTATTCCTAGAATAACAAAATAGTCATTATAGGATTTGGTTCGTGTCGTTTTATTTAATGCAATTCTTTTTGGACAATAGGGCAACATGGGTCTGTGAAAACACTCAAAATTTTCACCGTGCCTGTACATTGAAATTTTAATACGTAACTAAGGTATTATTATAGGCAGTTGCCTTTATGTAGGGTGGAGGTCGATTTGTCATAATGGCTGCCACCTTTAAAAATTTGAAGCGCATATAACACTATCTTAGGTTGTATAGGCTAATAAGTGGCTTAGAGGATTTTTCCTTCTCCAAGGCATTCTCCTGGTACTAATGTAGTGTAGCAAGAGCAATTCTAAAAATCGAGGCCAAAATTTCATATTTCTGCAACATTTTTTTTACTTTCACTTCATTCAAATTCTGCTATCAACACTGAAATCTTTTATACTCGACAGCCTTTTGTGATGACTTTTACATCATTCCTTTGCAGTTGGGTAAAGAACTACAAATGACATTTTAACATCGCATTTTAATAATTTTTTGAACAATACCTTCTTTAAACATGCCGTTTTCAAATCAAATGCACATACACAGATTTGCCATAGCTAATGTATAGTCTTTGTGGTGGTTTCTTCTTTTCTTGGTCTTTGAACTTTGCTGCTTACTTGCAAGGAGTGGGCACTGCTCAGACTGAAGGCTGATTTACACTTGAGTAGTTAACTTGCCATATGAAATGTTAATGTTACGCAAAAGTACATAGCTATCATTCACATTGTCAATCTAATGTGTGTCAAGTTATAACAAATTAATTATATGTGCCAAAGGCGTAACCCTGGAACTGAAATGACTACCACTTGTAGGAGAAGGTCTACAAGAAAGTTGCTCTGCTAATTCACCGCAGACTTGAATTTAAGCAAACTAGATAGATTTGGGTGCATTTGGGTGCATGATATCTTGATGAAAAGAAGTACCATGGGGAGTATCACAAACAAATTCAGAAAATGAGGCTTTTTGATCATAACAGTTTGTACAAATACTTTCACACATCTCCTGAACGGTTTGACTCTTTATTAGCCATTGTTGGGCCACTTATTAACTCTCAGTCAACCTATACGAAGAGGTGTGTATCTGCAGGTGAAAAATTAGCTGTCACAATTCGTTATTTGGTCACAGGACACTTGATGCAGTCAATATCAATTAGTTACAGACTGGGCCACTCCACTGTATGCAGTATAATTGAGAATACCTGTGCTGCTTTATGGAAAGCCTTTTGCTCTGAGTAGTTATGAACATCAAAATCTAGTAGTGAGTGGAGGTGTATTAGTGAAACTTTCGAAATGGTTTGGAATTTCCCACATCGTTTATGAGCAATACATGATTAACTTTAGCTCCATGTTTTTCAATTACATAGGCTAGCATAGCATTGTTCTTATGGCTGCTAGCAATGCTAACAATAGCTTTACTTTCATTGATATTGGCAACTACTACCGTCGACAAAGCAATGGTAGAGTATTTAGTAACTCCTTATTTGGCCAAGGTAAGGTACACTTGGTATTCCTGATCCTGATTGTATAGGACAGCAGACACAAGAAACACCAAACTTCTTCATTGGTTATTCTTCTTTCCATTTAAAAATGAAATGCTTAGACAATTTCCTGGTAAACATTTGTGTTTATCTAGCGGTAGGAGGATCATTGAGAACATATTCAGAATCATGTTTGCAAAGTTTTGCATATTTTGTTGTGAGATTATTACCAAACAAGAGGAAGTTGTGAGAGTTACACAAGCAGCTTGTGCACTGCATAATTATTTAAAAATATCTGAAGCAAAATCTCTACCTTTTTTAAGATGGTAATGTCCTCCTGGATATATTAATCATGTGGACAGAAAGGGAAATGTTACTCTTGGTGATTGAAGGCAGTGAGATTTCATTGAAAGGGGACTTTGTGATATGAACCACATTGCTAGCAACAGGTTTTCCAAGAATGCAGGAGAAGTTCGTGACTAGTTAATGAACTACTTCAATTGTAATGAAGGTGCTTTACCATGTAAAGATCGACACACATGCAACATGATGAATAATAATTGTAACATATAAACAAGTATCATGACAAATCACTGAAGTTAATCAAATACGTATTAATTATTTGTTAATGGGTAATGGGACATGGCATTCATAACAAATGTGGTATCTGTAATTGTCATTAGGGGTGGAAGTGAAGGAGATGCGGATGCATGTGCAATCAAATGAAGAAGTAATTTGACCTTTTTATCTTTGCACATGAGTTTGACAGGGCCGCTAACCTTTCAAAATCAATGCTACTGTTGTCATAAACAAATGCTCTTTATCTGTGTCCTCTGAACTAAAAGTGGTTGCTGACACCTCCTCTAACTAAAACAGTACCTCTTGTCTTTCATTTTTTTGCAAGATGTTAGGTTTCCTTACTTGAAGTGTACACCTCAAACAGTTAATAATAGAAACATTACTTATTATTATGTTGCAAATACTATTACTGTTCATCACATTTTATCTCATCATCAGCTTGAAGAGAACTAATACTGCCTACATCTGGTGGACTAAACAATGTGGAGGATTCTTCCACCGTTGCCAAATCAGACTTATCAGCCTAAATCCCAAAAGTACTTATTATAACACAATCATGACAATTATGTCATAATTACAATACTTACTATTTTAGATGAATTCTTTTAAAACACCCATCAATTGCAAATACTACCATTCCATAATAACCTCATCAGCCACAGTGCCAGTAGGATTCTTTTTTATCTAAGGCTCAATAGTGTACCTTAATGATCCTTAACAAAAAATGGTCAAGTGATTGGCCACGGCCTTCAAAGCATTTTACTTTTTTGTGCTTATTCTAAAGTCCACACACTTTGTATTGTAGAGACAAGGATACTGCTGCACACTGCTAATAAGCTTCTCATCAAGTTCCACCTCTTTTTAAAGAACAAATACACATGCTTCTGACAATATGATTGCTCAATTCTTACTAATCTGTAAGCAAATAGACAATGTCTTCATTATTACGTTACAATAATTCTGTGTTTATGGTGTGTTAAGTATTTAGCGTCAATCCTAAAAATTGTGTTTATGTTCCATTCTGTTCCAGTTATGGCTTAAGTGTGAATCAGCCTCAAGAGATAACTGGTTCTTTTGAGTGGTAATATGTAAGATCTTTGTACAAAATAAAATTACAGAGTTGAAAAGAAAAAAAAGTGAAATTACTCATTACCACTGCTTTGTATCAGTTATGAAATATTATGTTTTTTCTGATCGGCTGATTTAGAAGAACTGTGTTGTATTCTTAATACTAGTGATGTGTGGATATATTAAAAAAAGTGTTATACAATGAGAAGTGGTAGCCCTAGTTATGAATGATGCAAGGACTTTTTTCCCAATGTTGGGAGTGATAGTGATAATTATGTGGAAAGGAATTAAGAAAAGTAAAAGGAACTTTATTAGTGGAAAATGGAGGGTTTTATTGATGAGAAAAGATAAAATGCCAGATCATACTACATAAAGCAATAAAACAAGGACTACAGCGTGATGTTAAAGAGTGAAATCTAAACTGGAAAGTGATTTAAAGGTTCCTCTTTGTGTTTTCTCAGTGGTTTGTAATGTCTGTCTGCAACAAACATAATGTATATTTCATTTAGATGTACATGTTTAGTATAGCATATTGTACATCTAGTGCATTATTGCTGATATTTGTAATACGTTCTTTCCTTACTCACTATAAGGAAATACGTGCCAGCTCGTCTTTTGTTGATGATAATTAGTTTATTGTTGATATGTCTATGCATGTTCTCATTATACAAACTGTTTGTACATTGGAATGCATTTGTGTTATCGTAATGTGCATGTATTTGTACAATGAAGATCTCATTAAAGAATCGTAACTCAAAAAGGCAGGAGTCAGCAAATTGAATGATGTACGTCTAAATACATGTATGTTTACATGTATGATTTAATCAGAGGTTGATATGCAGTAATTGTTGATGCATGCATGCATGCATTGTATGTATTGCTACAAGCATGCATGCTATCATTAATAAATTTTGTTACAAAATTTTTTTCATTTATAAATTACACAGGTACATATTGTACTCAAGGACTATAATGTGGCGTTAAAGGGTACAGTCAATCTTGAAAAGAACTTCAAAAAGTGGAGGGGACGTCTCTCTTTGTGAGCACATGTATCTTTCTTATTCAAGTACATGTTTAGTATGGCATAATTGTGCATGAAGTGGACTCTTTGTGCATTTCTTGTACTTCCAGGGTTTGATATTTTCATGCATGAATTTCATTTGAAGTACATCTGTAATATACTTGTGCTACAAGGAATACAAAGTTGATATGATTGGTAATAAAATTTGTTCACTTGCATTATTGTTAGTAAAAGCCTGCATGTTTACATTGTGATGTTTCTATTGCTATGCTTTACTTGTAACTATAGCTGGAAATGATTTTGTGATTTGACAAGGGCAGCATAAGTAGTGGATAGTTGTAACTAAATAACATTATGTTTCATTGTAGTTCCTTGATCAATAGTTCTATTACACTGGCGGAGGCACCAGTCTTTTTGCTACATAGATTGAACAATTAAATATGTAGTAAGATCATTATTGTCAGATTGGAAAGTCTTGAATGTATTGTTATTGTCCCTACACTGCCGGCAAAGGTCTGGTGACACAGCTATCTTAAACATTAAAATTAACTGACTTGAGTGACCTCATAACTTGTGGGCAAGGTCATGTGACAAATAAAGCACGTTTCTACATGTTGAGATGGCAAACCTCATTTTCTGTGGTGTTTTTCTACAAGCTGGACAAAAAAAGCGTTTGAAATCTATAAATGATGACTTAAATTGTGTCAGTGACATTTTGAAACGGAAACATGTTTTCTCAGAAGGTGTAGGAGCCTTTTTGTCCAATGAATTCATTTCTAGAAGAGAAAATGCTAAATGTGAGGCTGAGAAAGGAGCTTGAGAATTTATAAAGTGATAAGATTGGTAGGTGAATTGTAGAGAATGGAATCACCACACATGCTTCAGGTTGACTGTCCTAGTGAGACTAAAAGTGCAACAAGACCATCTTCCACATACAATCTTTCCTTTTTAGAACACTGAAACAAAATAGAAAGACTTTAAGAGTTAGTGTAAGTAAAATGCAATTCATTATTTTTAAAATTTAAATTACCTTATTAGTGCTTCTCCTATAACAATGGTAAAGGGTGATTATATCCACTACAAGCATCATTACAGAGTAGCTGTAGATGATTCGGTATGAGAAATGGAAAGTCCTTGGTAAATGAAGTAATAAAAGACAAGAAGATAATAGGAATTTAATGAAGAAGGTTGAATTGTGTTGCGAAAGGTCAAACAGCTGTGTCCTTTTATTGCTTGTTACATCAAAAAATTTAAATTTAGACACATTTGATTGATCTACTGTAGCTAAAGAAATGCAAGCAGTTTGTCTTACTTTTTCACCGAATTGGGCACATCTGTTAAAAAGCCATTAGGTTTTGTCACAGACATTGCTGTTGTGTTTTGTGCTGCTTTACTTGTACTGGCTCAGTCAGTTGGCAAATAGTGTTCAGGAATTGATGTCCTTGCTATTATACTTAAGTGATGCTTGAAAACAAGTCTGTATCTACTTTAACAGCAATACTAGTTGCTATACTCAATTCCATAGCTATACTCACACCTCTGAAGTTCAAATAAGTTTGCATCTTGTTGAGGGTATAGGTTGTGCTTCATGCAAGTGTCAAGGAATGGTGTAGTGAAATAACTAAACACTAATAGAGTGATAGTTATTGCCTTATCATTTAATAAAACTCAACAAAAAACTTTTTCTAGATTGAACGTAACTGTTAATCTGAATCAGTCTCCAGGAGTAAACTGCAATGAGTGTGTCAGGGCTCTGAAAGTCGCTGTCCCGCTGCATGAAAACTTTGGGCAGCCAGTGGCACATCACAAGTTTGTGGGACCCTAAACCTCCTTGCTGTTTCTCGGTATTGATATCTACTCGTTGATCAGGTGATTAGGCTCATGCTGGATAAGCTGTCTCAGCTTAATCTGTTGCTTTGCCAGTGGGACATTAAGCGAGCCGCAACAAAGAGAGAGCTCCAGTTGCTCATTGGTCACCTCAATCATGCAGCGAAGGTGATCAAGCCTGGTTGCCCGTTCCTCAGGGGCCTCATTGATACATAGAAGATTCCTCAGAGCCAGCACCACGAGGTTCAACTCGGTGTCAGCGGCCGGGGAGATATTATCTCGTTGTAGCGACTACTCAAGACCTATCTTTTCTCCAATGCCTTGGGAATTTAGGCCTTCTTCGCCTCCTCTGGTGAATTATTCCAGCTTCGGTGGCACAGGTCGTGGTCCTAGGTTTCCATTGCCCTAAAGGAACTCGTTCCTTTTGTGGCCATCCTGGCAGTATGGGGTCACCGTTAGTCAATGGGTTCCATTTTCTATCGCTGTGATAAACCTGGCTTATTCCACCGGCATGGTAAAAGACCCAACCACTTGTTTACCTGCTTGCCAATCTGCAGGCTAAGCTGGAGATATGTGTAGTGGTGGAACATCTGCCTTATGTGTTGAATGGAGCGGGGCAGCAGACGAGTAATCTCAAGACAACACCTCGAGTTATTTCTCTCTCCTTCCAAAGGCCCACAGGTCTCCAGTGGTTCTGTCAGACGTGGTAGCAGGTCACGTCTTAGACCATCGAAATGACTGGACCTCCAAAACTAGGATAGATCAGCTAGATCGTTTCATGTTCCAGGTTTGTCGTACAACTCCAGCAACTCTTACTCAGCCTGGAAGAAACGCTATCCGACCTTCTTGGAGGCCCAGATCACTTAACTACCCCCGCCTAAGCTAATGCATTGTAGGCTTGTCCCATACCTGTCCTTTCATGGGCCTCGAGCCAAATCCATCTACTGGCATCAGATGTTTGGCCCCTGTTCATTGAGGCAGGTTTGTTCCTTCTGTCTAGAGAAGTCTGCTAGCAGTTACAGTAAAGTCTCTGGGGTGTGGCCAGGTCTCAGATGGCCCTGTTTGCTCCCCAGCGGCTTACAATCAGTCCTTAGATCTTGCTGGTCCTCAAATCAGCATGTGAGTCAGGCATAGTTGAGGTACCGATAGCTCGTGTGCCATGGGCCTTGTCTTTAACTGCCTTCTTTGGGTGCTTTTGTGTGGGCGAGCTCACTGTTTAAGACCCCAAGTCTGCCCCAGCAATCAAAGTGCAGATGTCTGTTTTGAGCAGTCCCACTCTCAGGCCCAACTGCTACTCTGGTTCTCCAATCTTATCCTAGTGGCCTGGGGGTGCCCATACTCCTTGACGCCACAGGCGGCCCTCTCTTTTTCGTGCAAACCATGACTAACTACAAGGATGCCTTTGAGCTCCAAGTCCTTCATTTGTTAGGCCAGATGGTCCACCTGTCCAAAGGGAAGGCTTTGTTGGGTACCTTTGTATTGCACTAGCTGTTTCAGGTGTGAATCCGTTTTCATATGCAAGCCACAGCTTTCGCATTGGGCTGGCCATGGCCACTGTTCAAGCAGGCATCCTATCCCACCTAATCAAGGCCATGGGTTCAGATGCCCATATCATTTAAACTGTAACCCTTCCTGAGACTGTGGCCGCTCTGGCTAGAGAGATTTCCAGCCCTGGCTCCTAGTCCGGTGTAGAACTGGTTTTTGTTTGTTTTCTCTTATAGTTATTTTGTACTTTGTGCCTTTTCTTTGGCTTGTTTTCATTTCGTCATTTTGCGCAGCATTTTGTGTTATTTGAGTATTGTTTCATCTAACGTGGTTGGTTTGCAATGTTCACTGAGATGGGGAAGTTCCAGTCTTACCTTTTAACAACAGTTCCCCTCTCTCTCCTTTGGGGCTTTGGGAGCCTAAGTTCCTGCAATCCGGTCGGTCCTTTCCACTTCGCCAAAGATGTCAAATGTCTTCCAGCCTCTGCCTCCTTCACGGAAGCCAGATTTTGATCAGGCCGTTTTCCCGGGGGCTTCAAGCCCCTCACTTGGCAAAACGTTTAGCCTGTTATACTCAGGAATGTCCCACTCTTCCCGCCTTTACTCATTACCGCACCGATTGGGTTGGTAGGGTCAGCTTATCAGGCTGTGTGCCGGCCATAACCAAGCAGGTTCTCACCGTAAGCCACCTGTTCCACGGGTTCTCTTGAGGCCCCAGTGAAACAGCTGGGATGACTTCATTTACGTGGCACTACTGGTTTGACTGGAGAAGGGATTTTAGGTCCTTTGGCAAGAGGAATTCTCTTTGGAGCAGAGTGCTGGGGGTGGGGCTCCAGCAGAAGTTGCAGGCAGGCAGGCTGAGTTCCATGTTGTGGCTGAAGGTTCTTTGATTTGACTAGAGGTGAGTTAATTTATATAAAATACAGTGTAGAACATTTATTTCATTATTTATAAAAATGTAGTTACGTAATATCTCAACGTTGTGTAAGACTGTTGTTCCTACTGTTGGTGAACATAGCACATTACTTCTTCTCAAAGCACAAGACTAGTCATAAACATTTCTTAGAGCTTTTACACTATTCCCTGTGTCATAAAATTTGCAGTGCGTTTTCCTGACTCACTCATAATGAACTACAAACATTATTTAAGTTTTAATAGCAATTATTCCTGTAATTACAGCACAAAATATTAATTGCTATCATTTCATGGAGCGACATTCTTCAACGTATTAGTTGCACATGCTTATGAAACATTTGTCAAATGGCATGAGGAATTGAATGTTGGTTCTAGATATATGGTAGAGTAAGGGGCTGAGGCTTTACATGCCAACTTTCATAAATGTAAAAGGGCATGCAATAATATCCTGTATCATGTGAATGACTGATAGTAACTCGAAGAAATCACAACCTGCAAATTATACCTGCCAATCAAACATATTAACCACCTTCAAAAAATAAATAAATGGCAAAGAAAAATAAACACATTGATAGTTACACATACATGTACACATTTGCACAACTTATAATAATGATGTACAGAGTATATTTCTGCTTCGAATAAGATTTAAAAGCCAAGGGAGCAGCCCTATCCTATGAAGAAAGCAGTCTGCTTTTGTAACGAAAACATTCCATCATACAAAAACTTACAGTAAAGCGCTGTAGTCATACAAAGTCGCTTTATGTCTCTAATCTTTAAGCACTGTAACTAGCAACCCCAAGTTTGTACTTGTCATGAAAGACGAAAAAAGAATGCTTTTTACTAACCAAATTTAGCTGACATGGCAATATGGTTGTGTGGGGCTTCCAATGGACACATGTTTTCAAAAAGTTTTCGTTGCTATATGTGTTGCTAAGACATTTAAATTTTTCCTACGAATTAATAACATCAAGATCAACTTAAAATTAGCATAAAAAAACACCAGCATTACTCTTAAAATCATGAAAGATAATTATAACACGCAGTTCATCAATGGCAAGTTCTTTGCTCCTGTTATGATGTTACTCACCAATGTTATGTTGTTACGCACCAATGTCATTATTATGAACTGCTGCTACATTGCAGTCATTGAGACGTGAAGATTTTAAACCATAAAACACAATAACTTCACTTTGTCTTCTGCAATGAAACAGAGAAATGAGTAAAATGTGCTCATTGTCTTAGTTGCTTGAAGACCACACCCACTCAAACTTTTCACTGGTTTTTATGGCAGTTAAGAAAAAAAAGCATTTTTGGTGCAACCCTATACCTGTACATACATTTTAGATAATGATGCTTAGGAATGCTACCTTTTACTCACTCTTTTCAGCACTTCCTCAAATGTATCCGTTGCATCATTAACATTTTTCCAAATTTCGCCATGAAATACAGACTAAGCAAATATGTTGTCCTTTTGTGTGCGAGACACTTCCTAGATTATCAAAAATTATTGTAATATGCATGTCGCTCCACTCTCACACCAATTTAATTTTGATTTTTGCAAATAAAATAAAGTAATGAAATGAAATCACAACTGCTAATTATGGCATGTCACTATGATTAAAATCAAAAAAAAATGGATTCTTAAAGTTCGAACTTTATGATATGTGACCATAATTGACAAAAGGTACCTTATGGCGGGTAGTGAAATTTGTCTTTCTAGCCCAAGAAATCCAACTTCCTGAGCCCCATTCATCATAAAATTACTCCACAGGATGCAAAAAGTTACCATGAAACTTTTAGAAACAATGATTGTCTAACAAAGCACTCACAGGTTGATATTTTCCATTATAACAATCATTTTTAAAATCCGCCATAAGGGCCCTTTTGTCAAATATGGTCACATATAATTAACATGGGACGCTCTTTTTTGAGGGCTATATATTTCGAGTTCTTTTTTTGTGAAAGCAAATTTTACTAATTACCATGTCTTGAATAGCCACATCCAAAGTTAATTGATTGTCATTATTGATGATTAAAAGCCACACTATTCATTAGACAGAAAACCACACCTTTCAAACACAAGTGACGTCACAACAGTCTCAAAACAACATGCTGGAGCCTTGGAAAAGAATGAAGGAGGTATTTGTTTTTGATTCAATGGTGAGGGGCTTTCATGTCTATAAAGATATATGCATCCAGAATTTGGTGAGACACTTATATGCAAAAAGGAGTTTGGAAACATTCATGACCCATATGCCATGTCTGTTCTTCGCGGTCATCGCAGTGGTGTCGAGACTATCAATGGACACATTAGGAGGCCTTTAAGTGCCCTGTAATCTGACGTTTATTGGGAAAGCTAAATACATTAAGAAGTTCACAAAGCTTGCTGGAGCAGCCCCTTATGTCATTATAGACCTGGAACACCCCTCAAAAGAACAGAAATGCTGTCAAGGATACTGATAATCATGATCAATTTTAGCTTCAGTTCCATGGTTGCTTACTCACAGAATATGAGAAACTGGCTATTACATCAAAATAATATTCTTACAGACCAGCACATATACTATAAGCCAAAGCAATACTTCATCAGCAATATCCACATGTAAGTGGTTTTAAAAGCAACATCATTCAAGCTAGGCCACCATAAAGGAAAATTTCTTAAGGTGGCTTACATATAATTTATGATAGAAGCAATCATTGGATTGTTGCCTCGGCAATTAGGAGTGACGACAATGTGGAGATTGTACAAGTCTGTGACTCTATTTTCATTTGTGTGGATGATGACACAGCCAAGGTTTTTAACAACCTCTTCAATGTCAACACTAATACACAAATTAAAGTTATAAAGATGCAACATTAGACTGGCTCAGTGGATTGTGGCATTTTTGCAATTGCTGTATGTATTTCAATGACGCATGGTATAGATGCTTCATTGGTTTATTTCTCTCAGAATGAAATGAGACAACACCATTTCTGTTTCACTGCCAAGTTATTGATCCCATTCCCTCAGGTAAATCATTCCTTGACTATAAGTTTTGTCCAATAATTAAAAGCACCTTCGAATTCATTCAAAATAATTTGTTGGAATACTTTTAATGTATTTGAAGGTGCTCATAAGCCACTGAACTCCCAATGGTTCAATCACTGACATCTTTAGATCTATTGAACAACTTCTGTGCCATGTCTACCATTAATCTGTGCAATAACTTGACTCTCACACCATTCCTGGATCTGTTTTGCACGTGTTCCTATACAGCCTTATTGACAATTACATCAAGTGGCTAAAGGTGATTAGTGCAATTGGCGGGTACTACAACCAAGTGAATGTCATTGTCTTTCAGCAGAGATTGAATCTCTGATGTACACTTGCTTTGAAATCTGTCAAAAAACATTACAAAAGCAGCATGCTCATTTGATAATGAGAGATTCCTTCTATGCTGTTGAAAGTATGGAATCAACACTTTTTGTATCTGTAGCTCTGTTGCACTTTCATTTGCCCAATGATTAGGGGTAAAAATAACGTTCCAGTCATCTGGGAAATTGGTAGAAGGCAGGCATTGCCTGGTTCTGCAGCATATATTACTTGTGGTGGTAAAAAGCTCCTGCCAAGGAAAGCACTGAATATCACAGTAAGCTGATGTTTGTCTCCCGAACCAGCCACTTTGATACATTTGGAACCTTCTGCTGCCAAGATCCAGTTAGTGACAGGGACAAAATTAATTCCGGTATAGTCCCAGTTAACTACCAACTTTGAAGGAATTTTTAGTCAAATTATGTGTTCTCTAAATATACACAACTCATACTACATGGCATGAAATCATTAACTACTTTGGGGCTGTATTAATAATGCTTAGTAATTTTTGTAAAATAATATTCTTTTGCTTCACTATCTGGTGCAGGTAATGAGTAAATCCTTCACTTTACTATTTGGTGCAGGAAATAAGTAATTAGGACGCAATCCATACAATATGTGACATCAAAATAATCTTCCTTTAGACACTTTTAATTTTCCTTATTAAGTGCTCTCTTAATTTTATCCATATCGTTAGCAGAAAGTTTAAACCTCAAGAACATATCCTTCATTGCACTTAATATTGCATCTCTGTTTAATAATACCATTTGAAAGCGATATGTTTTTGGCTTTGCGGATCCAGATTTGGGTATAACATTTCTTTATTCAGGAGGTTTAAGGGGCGGGGAGTATGCAGAAATAAAGGAAGGGGGGTTCTGAGAAGCGCACAAAACACGCTGCAATTTTGGCCTTGCCCACTATTGGCCATGGATACACCACTTTTCCTGCCATATGCATACACAAGCGCATTGTGTTGTTTTGTTATAAGTGAACAAAAGTAACATAATAAACAAAACTGAATCAATCCAGTTATTCGTTTTACAAAATATTGGCAACTTGTAACCTTCGTGGATGCCTCCTACTAAACTCATCTACTGCTGCTTCAATATCTATTTCAATATCTGTGTTCATGCAACAGAGACGAACTAGAAAGCCTGTGAGTTGTCGAGCAATACGGTGTCTTTAATTTCTTCAGACTACCAAAAGATCTCTCTGCTGAACAACTAGTGACAGGAAGAGTACACAAAATGATGAGTTGAGTCTTCATACTTGGTTAAATAAAAGATGTCAGGGCAAGAGAAATCGTGAGATTGTTTGTTAGGCTACTGGGACCATGAGTTGATAAGTGCTCTTCCCATTTCAACTTCCAGCATTCTGTTTTGCTACTTATGCCACCAGGAAATGGCATATCAATGCTGTACAAATGAGACAGCTGCAACATGTTTTCAGTAAAAGCCTCCTTGCTCATTTTTGTCACTGCAGATGATACAAGTGATAACCCTGACAGTGCAGATTTATGGTGCTGAGTGAAGCGAGAAGCTAGTTGTGAAAGAAGTTGGTCAACCAAAGGAATGGTAATAGTACAACAGAAATACTGTGTGTCAGCTGGAACATTGCTGCATTAAGTTTGATGCCTACATGTTCGAGGAACAGAAAGTATAGTACCCGTACCTTCACAGATCTTCTCAACATTGTGGAACAATTTCAAATGATGTGTCACTTTTGTCTCAGACATTCTTCACTGTCTGTATTACAGTATTTATCACTTGGACAGCAGTTACAATATCAAGACATTCACCTTATAGTTTAACTGTCACAGAGTGAAGGTATTGTGAACAGGAAGTAGTGAAAACCAACAATGAGACAAAATCAGTTGTACTTAAAGCTAAGTGAAGACTTCTGGCATCTGTACGTGAATCTGATCACCATAATTGTGGACCTTCTGAGATGATGGTTTCCATGCATGAAAAGGTAGACTTGTACAATGTACAATAAGTGGAAAGACAATCCAGACGCTGTATCAAAGAAGTACGATACAAATCCTTTAATTTTTCGACAGCTGAAGATGGCTGAGTCTCTTTTATTACAAGTTCATATGCTCTCAGCCTTTTTGGATGTAAAGCAAAAAAGAAGTAAACACTCTCAACTATATTCATCATGTTACTAACATTAGTGCTTCAAAGTGACGTAAAAACTTTAAGGCAGTGTCAAGCACAATGGAGATAAAGGTGATCTTCTTGTCTGCTAAAGCACACCCAGTAATTTTGGTGTCACATTCAAAGAATCCTACCAGGTCTTCATGTACTACAAGAGTCTCAGAATTGACATACTTCACCACAATGCTTATTATCTCCTGGATCGAAACATCAGTCACCTCATCAGCAATCACAGTAAACCATTTAGCTGCCTGGATATTACAAGTCACTTCACTTCTGACTTGATCTGCCTGAATTTCCATCATTTGATTCTGAGTTACTGATGATGTGTACGTGGCATGCCTGCTAGCATTAATGAGATCCTCTTCAAGAACTGAATCACCAGAATCAATTCTAAAATTATTATGTGCCCATAAATTGCCATGATTATGGGAGCCAGCAACATCTCTCTCTAGATCTGTCACATTATTACGATGACCATGTAAACTGAATTTCTGTGACCACGGAGAGCAATTACTTTAAAAAAAGAGTAACGCTTTCTTTTATCCAAGGCAACTTGATCAGCCATCTGCTGGTTTAAGACAGTACTTATGGCTAGCTGTTGGTGTGCCATAATCCTAACAAAACATTCACATCTATTGACTGACTCTTTATGATGAAATGTACAATAATGCTTTCGTAGAATCTCTAGTGCTTTGTGGAAACTTGTCAATGGCTTAGTTACTAAATCTCCTGGAAATGACCCATGATATTCAGAGATACAGAAGAGGACACAGTTGATACGGTAGCCACCATTCTCTTGCAATGAGTAGGCTAGCCAAGGAAACTCCTGGAGCCATTTATATTGGAAAGAATGGCCGTTTGAATTTTGAGGGAAAATGTGGTTTCTGTCTGGTTCAAAATGATATTGAAGAATGTTGTACTTTGCACTTGAACTGAGCTTCTCTGCATTTCCAGCTACATTAGCATTATCATTGTAATCAAGTGCTTGATGCTTTGCAGCAGAAGTTAGATAATCACCTTCATAATCATTCTCATCAGACATGTCACTATTGACAACATGATCAGTACAACTAGCACAGCTGCAAGATAAATGATATACAACAGTTTACAACTGTGTATGCTTGTAGTTTATACACCAAGAATACAAACAAGTATACTAAGTTATGCATGTCAATTATAGTTACGTATACTGAAGTATATATTGGTATCCCATGTAACACATCGGCTTCACTTAGTAAACTATGTTATACCACAGTATACAATGAAATAATTCATTACATAACACATTTTAAAATAATCTGTATCATAAATTTAGCTTCACTAATTTTATCAATAACGCTACACATTCATTCTACTGTTACATCCAACAAACAATTGATTTCATTTATGTGACAAATTCTACTGCTTTAAAAGACATACCTATAGCATAAAAGCAAAAAAGCTTTGATTCTACTGATATTAAGTAATAATTAAAATTACAGGCAAAGATTGAGAAAAGGAAGCAGCAAAAGTAAGCAAAAAACATTGCTATCACTTGCACCACAAAAAATTTTGCAGTTCTAGCATTTAACATAAACTTAAGGTACTTTTGGATGAAATTTTAATATTTTTTTACTTGCCGCCATTTAGTATGGCCACCAGTATGTATTTCCTGACTATTGTTTATATAGCTGTTTCATCTGGTAAATGCAGGCTCTACGAAGCTCTAAAGCTTGCAATCGTGGCATAATGAAGGCAAACACTCAATCAAGTTTGTATGCAGTGAATGCTTTTCTGATACACTGATGTTTGAAAGTCACAAAAATTTATGAGAGATTGTAGCCCATTTTGCAAAACTTGAAAAACTTTTGCCAAATGATGCAACATATGACAATGGAAAATAATATTATGAACACAATGATATTACTAAAAATTAAAATACTCTAATCATGTTCAAGAATTCTTTACTCAGTTTTCATCCATTTTACAAAGTTTAGTAAAGTTTATTGCATGTTACTATTAAGAAAAAAATTTAAAAAATTATATATTTTACAAAAAGTATAAATAAAACAATTTGTGTCCCAAAATGTAAATTGTGCGTTCAGCCCGTTGTACCTTAATATTGTTAGCCTCAATGGAATAATTGTGTAAATCAAAAAAAGGTATTTATGTTAAACAAAATAATGATTATATTATAGTCCTAACGGTGAAACAACTGTTACTCACTCAGGTCCAATTACTCTGCCAAAGTCTACCTCCTGCTGAGAATATGCTACACAACATTGAAGTCTAGATATAGGTATGAAGTGAATATCTTGTGTAGCTACATTAGACCATACTTCAACTGGTAAACCATACCAAACTCTGCACTGATGCTGACAATAGAAGCTGACACTAGCAAACTACATTTTTAACATGAATTATTATCTGATAGTAAGATGTCTATACCATAAGGCTTGGTATTTTTATGGCTCGATATTTTTGTGGTTTGTTTATAGTGGGGCAATTCGTGGTTTAATTTTCGTGGTGGACAGTTTACATAGCCTGTAAGGGGATGGCACTTCAATGATTTCGTGGGTTTAAATTTCGTGGGCAGCCCATAACCACGAAAATCACTAAATTTACATTCCACAAAAATTTCAAGCTATACGGTATGTAAAAGTGATTAATAGGAGTTGGCTTGTAAGCAGCTAATGTAATTCTTTTAAACCCTTATATAAGATGTTGTGTATTGACTTCATTTTGAACCCAACACGTATCCATCAATGATCAATGCTTTGCATTTTTTATATAGTGTGAGAATTATAAAGTCATTGTGATGCAATCCTTGTGTAGCTACTTTTACAAGTTTTTCCTTTTCATAGTAGAATGAAGAAGATTCATGAACAGGAGGCAATGATGCAATAAACTGATCAGGAGAGTCTAATGCCATTTCCAAGTTGTTGGCCATGAGAAAGCCTTTATTGTATTTGCAGTTGTGAATAAGAGAAAGAATTTCATCTTTGTATTCTTGACGCCGATTCTGTGATGCATCTTCCATTTCACTTAATTACCTCCTCACTAATTGTAGTGATATATCATGATTAATTGTATGGCAATTACCAAGTATGCCATTTAAACGTTCAAAACTAAAAAGCCAAAAAGTATATGCTGGGCCAAAATCTTGTACACATTCCTTCAAACGACAATGAAGGTGTGAATTAATTGTACAAAATGTGGACCCATAAAGTTCTTCAAACTTTTTACAAAATAACACTAGTAGCAAATCTGCTTCAACTAACTGACGAGTAATAGATTGTGAACACACGTTTGCAAGTCTTCACAAAGAGCAACCAACACTTATATTGGTTATGTGGAAGACATCCTTTTAATGCAGGTAGAGAATACACAACAATCCAAGTTCAGCAGTAAAACCTGCAAAACCAGATGCTACTTGAGAAGGTATTCGCCCAACATGATCTTGTACAATGTAAGCATCTATTTTAATTTGAATTATTTCAAAATGATTTTCAGTTAACAATTTAAAAGACTTAAAACTGACAATGGGGCCACTGGAAAAAGATGAAATGAAAAACATAAAATGAAAAAGATGAAATGAAAAAGATGAAATGAAAAAATGAAATGAAATTATACATTCTATGTGTGTTCAAGAAAGCTAATCCTTTTTGGACTCTTTTGCTTATTTTTGTTCTTCATTGTATTTTTTTCTGTCTGCATGTCCTTCCTCCCTCTTTCTTCCCATCTCCTTAATATAAAAATTAATAATAATTATCCTGTTTTATTTATATTTTACAATGCTGTAACAAATTGCAAAGAATGTAAATGATAGATAGGCAAAAAAAGAATCTTGTGATAAGTTATACAACAAGGTCTGATAATGTGAAGAAGTTACGAGTCTAGAACATTACTCCAAACTGAGAAAGGAGACCCTTGTGTAATGCATCTAGCCTGCAAGCAACATCTTGAGGAATAATAAGTGAAATAGGATGAAATGACGGCCATTGAGACTGAACACAAGCTAAATTGACATGATAGTAAGCATTTCCAAATTTGCTTTGAGGAGTTTGATTCAAGGTGAATGTTCTCCATTCCTCATGCACAAGTCGTATGGTGAAAAGCAAGGCTTCATGTATCTCTGCTTACAGCCACTACAGACGGAAATGTTACCCTGAATAAAGCACAAGAAAAATGGAGATACGTTGCCATGAGATTGGTGAGGAGTTGTAGGTGAAGCATAGGAAGGTAGATGGGGATAGACAGGAAAAGAATGTGC
>NW_003546247.1:521039-522857 GCF_000090795.2 Amphimedon queenslandica | reverse complement strand
TAACTGTATCAAATTCCACCAAATGATGTGTAGGGAAATGGCTTTAAACACTTAGAGCAACCAAGCAAGGCATTATGTGACACAAACCCACATACGTTATGTGCAGCTGGAATATTACAAGCTACACAAATTAAAGCTGCCCGAACAATGAGAGAAACATTTTGCTGAGTATGCATTACAATTCCTACCCACAACTGATTCAGTTGTTCCACTAATGGGCTAAGGTATGAATTTATTGTTTTGGTAGGTTTATGTGGACCTGGGATAATGCCAACAAGTAGGATGTTTTCAGACTTAAATCTTTCTCTTCTGGGGAGATTCTAAATAGGTAAGTAAATTACTCCAGTTGAATGCTTTGTTCGTTTGAAAGGCTCAAAGCAGTCTACATTAATGGAGAATGCAAAATAGTATGGGAGGAAAAGAAAAGGTATACCATTCGCATTGTGAAGATCCTTCCAAACCTTTCCATCATGAACATCAGCGAACGTGTTTTCCAATACATCACAATTACGTCATTTTTCACAAAGCTAAATAAAACCAGGTCTCAACAGTAACTTTTGCAATGATTGTGTTACACTTTTATAGTAATACATTAAATGTGGAGATAAAGCTGTGGTACTACTTGATGTTCTTACTGATTTCATTAAAAATGCTTGACATAGTTTTTTCCTAGACTTGTCAGTATGATTTGGGAACTCTTTGTCATGACACAATGCAGAAATAACAGTTTTGTTTGAAAGCAAGATCTCAGAGTCATCAACATTTTAAATAGAATGACAGCAAACTGCATACTTAGTAAAATGATCTTTTTCATGGCCAAAAAATTTTCTAGCTGCTTCAAAACTTTGTCGAAGGTGTTCTATGAAGGGATTTATTGGTAACGAGAAAACTTTCACAAGTAAAGAAAGGAACAAGGCAAAAAATGTCATTAATAAATTGTGACCATAATTGACAAAAGGTACCTTATGGCGGATAGGAAAATTGGTCTTTATAGCCTTAAAAATCCAACTTCCTCAGCTACATTTATCATAAAATGACTCCAGAGGATGCAAAAAGTTACTATGTAACTTTCAGAAACAATGGTCGACTAATAGAGCTCTCACAGGTTCATACTTTTTATTATAATGATGAATTTAAAAATCTGCCATAAGGTACCTTTTGTCAATTATGGTCATAATTTATACCTACATTTGACATGCTGAAGAGGCATTGCCATGAAAACAGAAACGTCACATACATTTGTACAACTTTCAAACTGGTTTCTGAAAGCTCTACAGAATGAATTTCATTAATTTCAATTTCATTGTCACTCCAACTTTTTTCTTCCTAATTGTGAAGGAGACTGTTTTTTAAGCTATTACCTGTACTTCAGCACATACTAATGAAAATTCCCAAGTTTATATTCTAAACTTTACAAGTACTATTATAACAATGACGTGACCAAGAAAGATCAACATTGCATGCATGAAATTAATTTCAAAAGTGAAGTAAAAGTTGTGTGAGCTTTACCTCATCTGAAAAGTCAGAATGACTAGACAAAGGTCTCTCATCCTTGTTCTCACAATAGCCAAAACCTGAATTAAATCACTAATATTAGGCGACGTCTTATCATCAACATTAAGTAGATCAATGTTCTCTCTTGCTTATTGTTATGCATGAACTGAAATAATGATAACTAATGCAACACTCACCAGATTCATCGTTTGAATCAAAGGACAAACTAAATTTGAAATCTGTTGGAACAAAGTCTGCGTCATTGCGGGCTTTCATGACGCTACTATGGGTACTAATATTTTCATGTTCCCACACTTGCTGGTT
>NW_003546247.1:497029-518452 GCF_000090795.2 Amphimedon queenslandica | reverse complement strand
CCGTGTTCAACAAAGAGCATATTGTTGATGAGAGTCTGAACCATTTAGCGCAAATGAGTATTGAGCAGATCAATAATATGGTAGTTAATCAATGAGCCACATTGAAAGTCAAAATAATGCAGATGGATATAGCCGTAAATATCAATACAAATGATGGAAGGATGGTGAGGAACAAGAGTGGGTTTGTGCAGATTTAAGTTCATCAAGTTGGCTGGTATTGTGTGAGATTCATATTGGGAAAGTGGAACTTCGTTATTGTTAAAAACTACAAGACGCTACTATTTAAAGTTTAGAAGAACAAAAATGTCGTTATACATGGAGGAAATGTGTTTTTAACAAATGTGATGATATTTGGAAGTTTCTGAGGACATCCTTGCTTCTAAAAATTTATCTACATCAAAGTCTTGCATTGTTTGTACCAGTGGTCCTCTTTCTGCGATATCTGAAAGTACCATGAAGCTCGACAAGTGTAAAGTTATAGTCAATGATGCCACTATTGTCATTGAAGATGGAAATAATGGGAAGTATAACGCTAAAGCATGTATTATTTAAAGTAGCGTAAGTCAATTCATTTTACAACAATGGAAGACAAGCTGCTTAACGCCGATCAACACATTATATTATTCATAACAAAGATTTGATGAAGTTGCATGGATTATATAACCGAAATGTTATGACAGTAACTCGTTTCATTTTGTTTTTTCTCTTACAGTTATGAATACATTAACATGTTTTTGTGATAAACTAAGGTGCATGCAGTTGGTGGAGTTGGATGTTGATATGTAGAAAGCATGGTGGCACCAGTTGCAGCTTGTATAAAAGATAGTGTCCACTCTCAGTGGTATCACATTGTAAGAAAAAGAAATGAACAGTTTGACTTAATGGTGAAAGTGGTATTGTGGAAAAGACTATTGTAGTTTCAAAAAAGGAAAGAGATTCCATGAAAGATGATGTGTAGGGAAAGTAGATTCAATAGAATTTTAATAAAGAAAAACAAATGACCCAAAGATGATATGCAGAAGACAGTGTATCAAAATAGTAGATAAGGAAGACGAATCACTCAAACATGATCTAGTGAAAGAAATCAGGTTTTTCAGACACAGGAAAGACTAGGAAATTACAAGTTTGATGATAGAATAATAATTAAGAAAGAAAGATGTAGAGTAAGAAATAAAGAGGAAGGTCAGAGTTGAAGAAAAGGAGCAAGAAAAGGTCATGAAAGAATTCTTTAATGCAAAGAAAAGCAAACTATGGCGAGGTAGAGGTAGAGGGAAGAAGTAACTAGTATCCGTAGCCTCTATAACACTAGTTAGAAAACTCATTAGCAATTACAAGTGATTTTAAAATGATTTTACAATTAGTTACATATTTTTCCATAAATATAATTTTAAAGGCTGTCAGGATGTATTTTAAAAGGATATCCAGTCTTTCACAAAATACTAAAGTCACTACAAAAAATAGAAACATTTATGTTACTATATTGATATACTTTTATCTATTTTTATACATCACCAAGGAAACAGCAGGTAAAACATTTAATTTTGATTGTTAACCTTGTGAATGCAGGAGAGTGCAGTTCAAATCATGAGACCTCTAAGTAAAATTAAGGAGATGTAAAGATACATAAACATGACTATGTTTGAAGTCCACATAAATACATGGAACCTTCCATAACTCAAAGCAAGTAACTACATAATTAAGTGAATGTAAGGACACGTAATTAAAACTGAAAGATGTTTCAAAATACATAAAAACATGCTTATCTTTGCAGTGAATATTTCAAACTCAAACCCTTTATACATTCTTAGGAGCACACCTTATTGGCATTAATTATACAACCAATACAATTAAAACTAATGCCAACTACATTATATACAAACATTGTTACATTTACTATCTCTAACTTTAACTTTACTATCACTTTACTTTCACTATTTTTACTCTTAGTCTTACCATCTAAGCATGGATCACAGATTCGAAGATAGCAGTGGGCGTGGTCTCTCCCCAAGTAACAGATACTAGAGTAAGCCACCGATGTTTGGCCACCATGAATTATTGGCCGCTTTTTTACAAAGGTAGAAGCTGCAAAAAGATTGAGCTCAGATAGGTTATTGTGATTATAGATCATACCAGCAGCTTCTTTTCTCATCCAGTGAGAATCTTCGAAGTACGTGGTGAAAAAAGATTATTTAGAGCCAAAACTGTTAATTTTTTGTTAGGCTCAATGCTGCAGTCCTGTTATACAGCAACAAATGACTCACTTAGTGCAAAAAGAGCTTCACCTTTTCTCTTTCCAGAAATTGCAAAAAAAGCAAAATTCTGTTATTTTATAGAAAGTAAAAATTCTGGAAATCCAAAACTTATGTGATCAAGAATCGATTTAGTAATCAAAACTAACAAAATCATCACACTTATAGTGGAACGATATGCGGCATTGTTTACGTTCAATCATTTCCTCATCATAACATAACATTCCAGCCCTGTGAGAATGCACATCCAGAGGGCTGAAGTGTTTAAAAAAGTAATTATTTCCCTTTCTACAAAACCTTTATACGTATTGTGGTGTGAGGATAGGGAATTGTATGGTCATTGTATTATTTTTATAATAGGAGGATGGAGCCATACAACAAAAAAAGGTTTTTATTACTGAAGGTACCCCATAACTATTGTTTAATGATGGGGAGTTGTGAAAATTCGTTTTATTATATCACAAGTTGGTACAAGAGGATTGAGTAGAGGTGCAGCAAAGAGTAACAGTTCATCAGTCATAATAGTTGATAAAGACATTAATATTTTCTCAGATAAAGGTTTATTTACACAATGCACCAAAAGTAATTTATATACTGTATTGTAATTCAATTATCTTTTGATTTATGCTGATTTTGAAAGTATTTACACATTTAATAAATGTATTATTGTATAGTATAATGTTATACCTAATAATGTGTGCTTATCTATAATTATTTTCACTTGGCAGGTATTGTATTATTATTATCATTTCTCCTAATTATTATTTCTATACTCATTTTTTATTTCCGATGTTTAGGTTATAATGTATGCATTGTTAATTACACTTCCTTCCTAAAGTTATGTAATGTTATATGTCTGTGATATATTATGACGCAATTCATTTGTGCGTAATTAAGTGTGTACATTTTTCAGTTTTCAGAAGTTTGTTAACTAATTGATAAGTTCGCATTTTAAATTCCGCGAGACCTCTCTTTAACTCTCCTTCTCGGTCACTACACTGGTCGCAACTGTACCTAGACAATGATATAGTTGCAGTTTATCGTAGTTGCAGTTTATCGTTCCTAATTATTCCTTTTTACTCCTGTATTCCTACTTATGGCTACTCATGACAACATTTTAGCTTTGCATGGAACAATGAAATTTTAGACTTCGTATACAGAGAGTTTAACAGTAAGTGGATTCAAGACCTGTGTCTCAAGGAAGAAGACAAATGTGTGTAATTAAACATTAATTGCAATCAGTTTGGAACAGAAAGGATAACAGTAAATGCACTAACTTTGTGCTGTAGTGAAGGTTTTAGCACAGATGTGACAGCAATTACAACAATCATATGTATGACGAATAAACATAACGCTAAGAAGGGTTTTGAATTTTTAAATTTTTTTGCTTAATTAGGTAACACACAAATAGATGGGAATGGCTTGTATGGTAGCAGTAATGGTATAACAGTAAATATTGCTTATAGGTGGCATCAGTGTTACACTTGCATACATGATATAGTGATATACACTGTAAGGCATTTGACCACTATCCTCATGCCTGCCACACAACAAAGACACGGCATGCTAATACATCACTTTGCAATTTATTTACAAAAAATTGTTGTACATTAGGATTCAGTATGAGCTAGAAAGAGTATGAGTGCTATAGGCAAAGACTCCATTCTACATCTGGCGTATATACATGAAATGATTAACTACACAGTTACTAAAACAGCAGCAAAATAAAAATACCGTGGCACACCCCTGTATGCTTTACGTGTAATGGTGTATTGACCATAAAGTAAAATGTGCACGTGAGACTATCTGTACATGGTGTCAAGCAGGCATCATGCATGCAACTGAAATCTATTGGAAACAGTGAGTGCAATTGTTCCATGAAACCCTGCAACACTCAAGCTACTGTAGGACCTCAACTTACTTATATGATGAGCTCAATAGTGGCTGTATCGACGGATTCGACGCTTTATAGGATAGTACAGATCATGGACAGGATTTAGCCATGTTGCTTGGGACCTTGGGTGCAGTGACAGGCATGTCATTAAGTTTTATGTTTGAAATTACACTGATTGAGTGCTAGAAAAACTTTTCTTTTTTTTCCATTACTCTTGATTCAAAATGTTTCCGAATCGGGTGATAAATTAACGTATTATTATTTGAACTAAAAATTATATCATTGAACTGAACCCCTTGTTTCTTTCATTTTTTGACAACCCTACTTTTTCTATTTTACGAAATTTTTAAGTTACTTTTAATTATTGGCCTCGCCAAGCTTTGTGTATGCGAGGACTAGGTACTTTAACATTAACAATAAAATTTATCAATTTCAGAAGCATTGCACATAATTCATTAATTATCAATTTCAAAAGTATTCCAGATATATAATTTGTTAATATTCAATAAGACAAGAAAGGTTCACATAATTCATTAATATTTTAATAGGACAAGAAAGGTTCCACATTTTTCATTAATATTTTAATACTACCAGGTTCCACATACTTCATTAATGTATCACATTATGTCAATTTGTAAAAGGAGGAAGGAAGAAAGGAGACTTTTAGAGGAAGAGAAGTGATTGTGTTGAAACAATTGTAGTACGACAGATAAGGAACTAATAAGACAAGAAAGGATCCACAAAATTTATGAATGTTTCAATAAGACAGGAAAGGTTCCACATTATTCATTAATATTTTAAAAACACAAGAAAGGTTCCTCATACTTCATTAATATATCACATTATGTCAATTTGTAAAAGGAGGAAGGAAGAAAGGGGACTTTTAGAGAAGGAGGAGTGAACAATTGTTGTACAATTTTAATAAGACAAGAAAGGTCCCAAATTCTTGTGGACAATATTGCATTTTCCTGTTCCTGAACACTCAACAGCAAAGTAAAGACCAGCAGAGTGAGTTTGGACATCATTAGATATAATTTCAGCAGAGAGCCCAACTAACATTGAAAGTTCAGCTTCAATTAGAGAGTGCTTGTGTGGCTGCGATATAGTCCTGAAACTGCCTTATTGTCAAGGGTTCGTACAGCCGCTGCTGGTCCAGCATGCTTTGAAACTAACCCGTTCAACCACCCTACGAAAATCCTGAAAGAGTCATCCTCATTTATCCCCTGAACTATGTCTGAAATGTTCAATATGGCAGTAAGGGATAGTAATCGGGGAATGATTGCTTTAGGGGCAAATTTAATCACAATCCCCGGGTCTGCCTGTTCTGCCTCAACTCCTCTGCTATCTAGAAGAGCAGCAGTCTGGTCAGGCCCCTTCTGTGATGCTTCTAGTGTAATGGAATCCATTTATAGCAAACCAAGTACGAGATTGAAAGGGATTTCAGGGATTGAGAGGACAATGGCAGACAGTCAACTTTCACTCTGTCTTTTTCAGCGCATGCGTACAATTGTAATGTGGAGCTAGCTGTAGGGTCCAGCTCTGCTCATAGATATTAGAGTACACGTCTAGCTCAACCTTAGAACTGTCCATCATATCCTAGATTGGACCGACCCGCCATATAGGCAAGTATTTGGTTGTCTGTCATTCTGTCCCTTTTCCAACTGTTTTTAAAATGATTATTATATAGGCGGTAGCCTATTAGTAGGGTTGAGATTAATTTTTCAAGATGGTGGCAATTTTATGATTTTGAAACACAACTCTTTTATCTTACGTTGTCCAGCCTTATAAATGGTTTACATGAGCTCTCCTTCACAGAGTGATTCATCTGGTACCATTTAAGTGGACTGTATTGTAGCGGGAGCATTTCTGGAGTACATGCCCAAATTCAAATTTCTGCAATATTCTTCAGACTTCTTTCCTTCTTTCATCTTCTATGCACCAGATAATCTTTTAATCCAGTGAACCGCTCAAGTTGGCTTTTACATCATTCTTTTGTGCTTAGGTCAAGGACGACAAAGGTAGTTTTAAACAGAAGCAAAGGCAGGGAGCAAAATGAAAGACAAAATCCAGCTGCAGACACCGCATGTGTTTGTGGTTTGACGCCATTTTAATTTATGCGCACATGATCAGTATGAATATAATTAACCTAACCACACAATCATAACAGTCTGTAATTTATCACGTTAAGAAAAAAGATTGGAAACAAGTAAATAAAAAACATTAAAAATGGGAAAATAGTAGGATTGAATAAATATGGGGTACTTGCAAACTGGTAAGGTGAGAAATCCTACACCACTGCATCAAAGATGAAGGCTTCATACAGTGCAGCTATCATATAGTTGGCTGTGAGGATAAATTGTAATGCTTTTGGGTAACAGCCTTCATGCAGTGGTGTTGGATTTCTTACCACACCACATTGCAAGTACCCTCTTGTTTCCTTACTTTTTCCCAATTCAATCCTACTATTTTCTCTTTTTTTAATGTTTGTTTATTTACTTGTACTAAAAAAATGTAAAACATTAAAAGGGCGAGCCTAAGCCTAGCTACACATTGTGCTGTATGATCTACATGTATGAGCAAGCAAAGCAATTTCACAAGTTGACTTGGTTAGAATAATTGCATGAAAGTGAGAGTGAATTTCATTGGAGGTTCTGAGGCAGCATAGGCGGCGGCAGGATTAGCAGAGCGGTGGTGGAAGAAAAAGAGCGCGCGAAGCCTCCAATTTTGGCCATGCCCACTTTTCCGCGCGTATTTTGGGCATGTACTCAACGCACGCATACATTAGGATGTACCATAAAATACGCCTAGAAGGCGCCCTATTTTTTCTGTAAAGCTCTATTCAACATGTAATGTGCTAGTCTTGGTCCTCCTGGAAGGCTTGTTGACAAAGGAAAGCCAGAAAAGACCGTCTGGTCCTCTTGGAAGGCTTGTTGACAAAGGAAAGCAGAAGAGACCGTCTCTTGCTAGCCATGGTAATTTTTCATGACAAAAATGTTGTCATAACTTAAATTCTTATTTCTGGTCAAAATTTTTCGTCGGGCATTGCCCAACTATGCCCAACCATGCAGCAATGAAGGCTGCAGCAATGTTTCTGCAGCAATTGCAGCAACCCTGCAGCAATGAAGGCAATGAAGGTGTGGCTCAATAAAGCCATGCTCCAGCTCCACCCTCACACACACTCACACACAGTAATGGTGACACGCGGCCCTAAGTGATGAACTAGTGAAGAAAGCTTTGGCTTTTCTCTAGGTTTTTCTTGACTTTTAAACAGTTAGCATATATTTGTTAGGCTCTATTTGTTGCATACAAACTGCCATTGAGTCCCTGATGTTTAGCCGCTACTTCGGGAGAAGAGAGCCTTGTGTAATCTCACAAGGTATGATGTTTATGCTAAGACGATGGGAACAATTTCCTACATATTATTTAAAGATGGGCTTTGTTCTATTATTTCATTATTATCTTCTTTACTCCAAGGACTATAAGTGAAGGACTTACAATGACACAGATATGGAAGAACATACCAAGAATGTTGGCCAACAAGAATTATGAGGTTGTCTTGTGTAGCCACACAAAACCCCTTTTAGCCACACGAGAATAGTTATTAGGTAGGTGTGAGAGAAAGTCTAATAAAGCATTAAATAGTTTTGTGTAGTTCTACGCGTAGCTTACTATGACAGATTTTGCCAGGGACACAGTTTATGATAATGAGCAGTGATTAGGGAGTGTGGGAGACACTGAGTGAGAAAGGGAGAGTATCATGGGGTAAGTTGTTTTGATTATGCAGTATCAATAGGAAGCTAGGATAGTGTATAACAGTGCTTGTACTTGTTACTTGCCATGGCTGTGAGTGAGAGACTGAGAAAGTGAGAGAGAAAATATCATGGGGTACCTGTTTTGCCCATATTGTATAGGAGGAACAGTGTGTTATTGTATTATAAAAAAGGAAAATATACCTTATGCCTATAGTGTCAATTTACCTTTTCATTTTTAGATTTTATGATGATACAGGGGCGAAATGTCCTGACAGAGGCAAAGACAGGACAGAAAGCCAATTTTTTGTCACTCCTTGATTCCAAAGTCATTAAATGTACGTTCATGTACATGTACGTATATGTAATTCATTTTTTATTTATTACTTTTAAGATAAATCTAGTTTAGTTGCATACATTATTGTGTTCTATACTGATTATAATGCCTGTATGGCTTTTGATTTCATTTTTAATTCTAACCTGTTGAGTCGAAATTGTTCTTCCTTCAACCCTGCCATGTCCTTTATGCACTGACAGACGAATAGAGGGGAGGATATCAGATTTATTCATGTAGTTCATACATGTACATGTGCATGTACGTAGTCAAAATGATCATGCATCCTATATATATATTGGTGTTATGCTTTGGGCCTAATAGTCTTTGTGTATTGAGTTATGAAAGAAGAGTCTTCTCTGTCTAATATATCTGTCTCCATTAAATGTAACGTGTTCAGCAAATCGATCAAACACTTGGTCATCTCTGTCTAAAATACCAATGGGTTCTAACTCCCAAAACCTTTGCAATGTCCTATCCTGTTTCTTGGTTTCTGTTTCAATACCTACTTTGAGGGTGGGAGTGAGCAGTGTTGAACTGTGATCTGTCTGACCATCCCATGTAATGGGTCCAGATAATACATAGCCAATCCTTGTATTCACTGCTACTGGTCCCTCTTTCCCTCTGAACACTTCCCCATTCATTATATTCCAATAAAAATTAGATCCAATTAGCATATCCGGTTCAAAGTGTACCTGTTCCAATGTGTCAGCTAACTTGAGCTTTATTAAGTGAGGATATGAAGCAAAAAATTCTTTTGTGAAAGGCCTGTGAATAGGTTCACATATAAATGGAAACAACATTTTAAATTCAATCACTGAGCCATCTAAAGCAACAATCCTTACCTTTACAGCATAGCAATTGTGGTGATGTGCTTGACTTGACCCAAAAGTAACTGTAGTAACAGGCCTAGTTCCTGAGGGCTTTAGCCTCAATGTTTCAGCTAACTGTTGTGTTATATAGGACTTCTGACTGCCTAAGTCTTATGTTATGCATGCAGAGACCCTGCCCAGCTCCACAAATACTTTTGACTGTCCCTATAGCAGTCTGTAGTAGCACTGAACTCTGCTGATAACCACAATATAATGTAGCTGAAGGAGTACTGCTGTTAAATGGTGTAGCTCCAGGATTCAATTTTGCCTTGGGTGGTTTGCTGCTTTTGCAACAGATACTAGTATGATGCCTTTCACCACACTTAATTGAACTAAGTAAATGCATATTTACTTGTCTAAACTAACTATAAGTGCTAATAGTACCGTAAATCATCAAACAAAAGCCCTGGCATCTATTTCTTACAATGGCATTAGGACCTTTGAAGAAGTGCACAGTGGGATTTTAATCCAGGACTTCATGCAAGCAATTCCAGTATGCTTAACCAATCATCTACAAGGCATCTATGATATTTGTAGGCTACATTTGCATAATTATAGTCCCATTTTATTGCTAAGCCTGCGTTTATTTGTGCCCGGCTTTTATTTGACGATTTACAGTAACTGAAATTATGAATGATTTATTAAACTAAAATGGCTTAAAACTTGATTTTTTTGTTTTGTAAGTTAAAAGGTATTGTTAAAAAACTATCTTGGCGTCCATTTATTGGTTGTTTTAACAAATTGTTTTTGTAGCTTTATGGTAGGTGTACTATCTGCATGCTACATATAATTGTCATAAGTCACGCAACAACTTGTATCCAACCTTGAATTTAAAGGTTAATACAAAAAAATTCTATTGCTGCAATCAATAGAGAAAATAATGGGAAAAAATAATGTACATTAATACTATTTCCATTAAAAATATTGGCTGAAATGTTGCAATTTGTTTCCTGTCAGCCATTTCTTTGAAACTACTTCCCAGTAGTTGCTGTGGTCACGTGATGATGAACATAGGGAACCATGTCCTCTAAAGAGCCTGAGTCTATGAACCTGTTGGTGCAAAGTATATTCATAAAGTGTTAAGTATATTCATCATGATACTGATACAGTAAATAAAGTAAAATTTTCCTGCCGTCATTTTGGCTTCCTAATTCTGAGGAGCAATTGCAATAAGAGCTAATTCACCAAAAACTGATGTATTGATTTGTGAAAGCAATAATGCTACTGCTTACTGACCATCATTCAGTGTTTGCAATGGGCTAATGGACTTTAATAAGTGCCACTAGAAGATACAGAAGCAAATATATTACTTGCTCTCCTGCTACTCTTAGTGAACTATGACTTCAAAATTACGGTATCGCAATGAATATACTTAAAATTCTATTTGTATACTTAGTACCAACTTGTCTTTATTCAGATACTGAATCTGCTGACCATTTGTGCCTCACAAGAGTGATGATGGTCTAACCAGTAGTAGTGACTGTTGTGCTAACAGTGAAAATTTAAGTAGTAGGCTCACCAGAGCCCACTAGGCTAGAAAATACAAAGTTTGCAGTGCGAGAAGCTCCTTTCCCAATGTAGATGTTTTAGGATTGAAATGTTTTAGGTTAAAAAATTTTTATGTAAATGGTATCTTTTAATTTAATTACTTATCTTTCGCATTGGGTCTATTCATTGCAGCAATAAAATTTTTTGGGTCTTGTTACCCTTAAACAATCAGCTGCAAAATAGTCTAAACTGCTTTAAGAAATGTTAATCGCATAAAATATTGACTATAAATAGGCAAAATGTGAGACACCAAAAGCTAAGGTAAATAATTATATGAGAATTTAGGAGACAGACAAAGTTTCCTTATCTCCAAAGCTCCCTTTAAATCTATCAAGCCTCATTATTAATTCTTTAAAAATTAGAATGTTATTTTGCATTACCAATAATTGATTAAATTACTGGATGCAATTGGTAAATAGATGAATGATTATTACGTAGAGTGCTTCTTGTTCATTAATTTTAGACAAATCCTTTTCGTGGCTGTACACCCTCTGAATCTAACATGGTCTAGTTTGAATTTTCTAAACTTAAATCTTTGGAAAACAATCAAAAGGGATTACAACATGATTCGTGGTGTTAATGTGACACTTGCCATTCCCTGTCACACAGGACTCCATGTTTGCCGTTAAAATATATACCAATCCTTGGATAAACCAATTTCAGCAGATTATCGTTCAATAATGGGTTTGTTATGGGAAAATGCTTGTAGACAAGGTATGCTACCTGTTTCAATGTTCTAAACTAAATTTTATTTCAAATCAAACCCTAGGCCTGGATGGTATTGACATTAGAAGAATGATGAAACAAAACCCTTGATGGTTTTCAATCACAGTATCGCATTTGTGTAATATTTCTGAGCTACCACAAGATAAGAACGGTCTTGGCAAAATATTGCTCTATTACATACTCCAGATAATTAATTATGTTCATTATGATATTCACATATATGTGCGTAACTAGAGATCCAAGGCATGACTGGTGCAGGTTCAAAGAAAATGAAGATTATACATTTTACAGTAAAAATTGCATGCATACATGCCTCTTACTACTTTTATATTGTGTGTGACTGTTGTGTACTGTTTTATATTATTTGTTGTGTCATGTAGGTGTTCCAGGTATTATAGTCATAGATATAAATTTCAATGTCATTGCGATTGGTGAAGTATCACATGACAAGCCTGATGATGGATATTATCAGTTGCTTGGGGCAATGTTACGGGTTTATCTGGAAACTGGGCTCCTGCCATATGGTATATGCAATGCACATTGTATGATGTTCATTGATATGATTTTTAGGAATTTTATTAGCCAAAAAATCAATTTCATTAATTACACATGCTTATTATCAGTGGCATAAGTGCAGCTGTTCTCTAGAAAGCTTTGGAGGGATTGTGTCTATACTAAAGATACTTATTAACACTGCAGTTCATAGAAGGTTTGCAAAACCTTCTAAGGCACTAGAAGTACAACCAGATGATGTTGTATTGATTGCAATTGGGAAGTTAAGGAAGTACATGAGCTGTAAGTGCACATTACATTAAATATTAATTTTATACATGCAATTTTTATTTCCAGACCCAAGAGAGTAGCAGAAGCCATTGCAATTAAGCCAAATCAGAAATGCAACATTGATGGTGTCTGAAAAATATGAGAACATTATGACATTTATCCTATTTGACATGATGATAACTTCTTAATCAAAAATTGTCTGAACTTTGTTAAAATAGGGTGGAAATGTAGATTGGTAGAAGCAGGGTAGGGGTATAATGTTATTTTGTACTGCTTCGTATTCTGCAGTGTTCCTCTGTAAGCATTAGTACACCTTCAGATGAAGATGCCTTCGAGCAGCCAGTGAGGAACATTTCGATCCTAATACTCAACACACACACATACAGTAATGACAGGAACTTTAAATTGCATAATAAACTATGTAATAAATTTATGTATCTCTCATTCATGTATTTGTCCCTCATTCATGCAATTATCCAAATTAATGCCATGACAAGTCAAACAAGTAATTCTAATTTTAAGTAGATGAAGATATACAAATTTGGTGAGTCATGCAACGCACTGTATAATAGTTTTTTGTTTTGCATGTTGTATAGTTTTAATTTTTTTAATGCTCTTTGAAGTTTAAGTTACAGCCACTTATTAGATACATGTATGCTTCCTATTATGCCAAGCTCGTAAAGTACTTGTCCAGTAAAAATTTTTTTGCACACACATTTATCTATATCAGTTGTCTTTAATGTTAGGATAAATGATAGTTAGAAAAATTATAAAATACTATTTCTGTTTTTTAAGTACTTTTATTAACTTAATATCTAGAAATTTGCTTACTAAAGTAAATAGTTGCATTGAGTTAAGTAATAATAATATACTCGTACATTATTTGTCCATATTGTCAATTTTGTACGACTACTCTGCTCTTTTTTTATTTTTTGTTCTTTCATCTGGTTATGTCTGATGATAGTGCATGATTCCATTAAGCTCTAAGAAACTCTTAAGGTACAACGGGCTGAAAGCATTATTTAGATTTAGGAACACAAATTGTTTTCTTCACACTTTTCTACAATATATAAATTTTTCAATTTTTTTCTCAATAGTGAGATGCAATAAACTTTACTAAACTTTGTAAAATGAATGAAAACTGAGTAAAGAATTCTTGAACATGATGAGAGTACTCTAATTTTTAGTAATATCATTGTGTCCATAATATGAATTTCTATTGACGTATGTTGCATGATTTGGTAAAAGTTTTTCAAGTTTTGCAAAATGGGCGGCAATCTCTCATATAGTTTTGTTGACTTTCAAACATCAGTGTATCACAAAAGTATTTACTGCATACAAACTTGATTGAGTGTTTGCCTTCATTATGTCATGATTGCAAGCTTTAGAGCTTCGTAGAGCCTGCTTTCACTAGATTAAACAGCTAAATTAGCAATAGTCTGGAAATACATACTGGTGGCCATTTTTATTAATGGTTTGACTAATATGACGTCATAACTTAACCCCACTTTGCAATTAATATTTTCCTGCCAGTTTTATTGTATACAGAGGTATTCAGAAATGACACAAGATCAAAGATGGCGAAAGATGGCGTATAAAGTATAAAAAGTTATGCAGGAATTTTTTTAAATATTTAATGTTAAATGATCTATAACTTCTAAACAGCGCATGGTGAAAATTTTAAAATAGCACAAGTTGTACAACATTTTCTGTACAATAAAATGGCAGCAATTAAAAAAATATTAAAATTTCATCCAAAAGTTCCTCAATTTAAAAACAATGATGTTACATCAAGTTGAAGATTTGTAAAAATCAAAAGTGACAATTTGATGATGTCATTTTAAGTCGATTTTAAGTACTGTTAGGACAATGAAGTAATACCATAGTCACAATGTTACATGTACATACATGGAGGCATTTCTCTGGCTAGTTATACCAGTCATAATGTTACATACATGTAAGCATGTCTTTCACTCTTAGCATGCTTAATAGCTGCTAATAATTTGATATATTTATTTTTGTTATGTACACTTATTTGCCTTGCTGGTCCACTCTGTTGCTCTAATTTATAGTGTACAGCCATTGAGAACTTGTTCACAATTATAATGAATTAACGTTATGTAGTAACAATAAATGTTGTCATTAAAAATTAAAATTAAACCAATTCATTATTGCAACCTCATGGAATACAGTAACTGATAAACAAAAGATTGAAGAGCTAGTCATCTTATAGAAGTAGTACTCTCAACCAAGTTTTTACAAATCTATTAAGGTACACACATATATAACATTAAATTTGATACACGTAAATCTACATGTAGCTAGACACACTGAAAAAGGTGGACTGATGCTTGTAAAATGCTCACAAGGCAAAACTCAAAAGTTAGCAATGATGCATGTCACATTCTATTAATACTTGTAAATAAACATAAATGAATAAGTAGAAATTGTGCTGTGTGATACTACATATTAATACATTTAAATAAACATAAATGAATAAGTAGAAAATGTGCTGTGTGATACTACAGAATTACAACTACTGTACCTCTCAAGAAATTACAACAAATGGAGAAAAAAACATGACTTGTGTAAAGTTGTACATGGTAACATGCATGTATGAAAATAAATAAACAAGGAGTATAGATATCACGACTAAAACCTTATCAATGCAGAAAATACTATATAGAATTATGACTCTTGACTAATGAAATTGATTTTATATGAAACAATCATCAAGAAGCTATTGTAGCTCAATTCAAAAACAATTTTACATGTTGTATAGATCTGATTCTTTCAATGCTTTATTTAAGTTTAAGTTATAGCCATTTATGCATACGTGTATGTTTCCTATAATGTTAGCTTGTAAAGTACTCCTCCTATAAAAAGGTTTTTGTACACACACACTTATGAACGACAGTAAATTATGTCATTCATTCTAGGATAATTGTTAGTTAAATAATAATGAACAACTATTTCTGGTTTTTTTGGAGTTTTATTATTTCCCTAATATCTAGAAATTTGCATTATAGTTGCATTGGCAAAAGTAATAATAATAAAACACAATACTTGTACAATATTTGTCCATATTGTTTACTTTGAATAACTGCTCCACTCTTTTTTTAGCTTTTTTATCTAGACATGAGTGATGATAGTGCATGATTTCATTTAATTGTACAAAAATTCTCAATTTGAAAACATTGTTGTTACATTAAGTTGCGCATATGTGGAAGAATCAAGTCTGAAAGATTGATGATTGCCTTTCTAAGTCAATTAGTACAAGCGTGTTGATAATTTGTCACTCATAAAAGTATAGATTCTTTTGTATTGGGCCACTTTTATCATCTTCTGGTTTTTTAGGTGCCTCTGTGAACGATGGAGCAAGTGAAAATTGTAGAATAACTTCATTGAAATGCGTAATTGTTATAATAAAATCAATTTTTGAATTATTTAAGGTTAAAGTAACCATTGTACATCACTCTCTGTAAGTTAGACTTGATCACAGTTTTTGAAAAGTAATTCATGCAGAAGTTGAGCTGATTATCATTGTGACTTCATGACTCGATCATTTCCAGTGGAACAGAACGATGCTGTTTATTACTTTACATTATGGTATTTTTAGTTTTGAAAATTATTTTGCAATTAAACAATCTCTTGAACAGGGTATGCAAGCTTAAAAAATAATTCCCAGACTGACAAGCAAAATGAAATTAGCACATTAAACTGTGAGGCTAATTGCAAACACTTATAAAAATACTATTATTAAAATTGTCTCACTATAACAATAATTTTTCATAGCTTACTGATAATGGTAGCAACAGCAGAGATATTTAGAAAAATAAAGATTCACTTCGCCTTCCTTGAAAACAATACACCATCTTTGATCTTGTGTCATTGCTGGATACCTCTGTATACTATAAAACTGGCGGGAAAAATTAATTGCAAGGTGGAGTTAAGTTATGACGTCATATTAGTGACACCATTAATAAAAATGGCCACCAGTATGTATTTCCTGACTATTGTTTATTTAGCTGTTTCATCTGGTGAATGCAGGCTGTACGATGCTCTAAAGCTTGCAATCCTGGCATAATGAAGGCAAGCACTCAATCAAGTTTGTATGCAGTAAATGCTTTTGTGATACACTGATGTTTGAAAGTCAACAAAACTCTATGAGAGATTGCAGCCCATTTTGGAAAACTTGAAAAAGTGATGGAACATACATCAATAGAAAATATTATTATAAAAACAATCATATTACTAAAACGAAAGTACTGTCATCATGTTCAAGAATCCTTTACTCAGTTATCATCCATTTTAAAAAGTTTAGTTAAGTTTATTGCATCTCACTATTGAGAAAAAAATCGAAAAAATTATATATTGTAGAAAAAGTAAAAAGAAAACGTGTCCTAAAATCTAAATTGTGTGTTCAGCCCGTTTTACCTTAAAAGGAGTTGTATAATTCAGGATAATATTCTGAAGGCACTTTAGGCACCATGTTTTCATAATGCAATTGTTGTAAATGTGGCAACTATTAAATCTTTGAATGCTTATTAATCCCACAACAGTAATTAATATGATATAACAAGCCTTTGAATTACAATACTCTAGTACCAAAACACTGATACAGCACCTGCCATGGCGTGGCAATTTTTTGTAGTTCCTGGACAAAATTTAATTAAATATTATTAAAGATTACAGTCACAGACCGATCAAGTAAGCTACCCACATAGGAAAATTAAACTTACAAAGGTGTTTGTATTATTTGGGATGAAATATGTTCCTGATTCTTTTCTATGTAAACTGAGCTGAGCCACTTTAACTGTGCTTGAACTTGCTAAGCGATCGATCGTATTTGAGTTGGCATGTGCACTCACGCGATCAATTTCCAATAGGCCCACATATTATGAAAACATGTGGCTGTTTATAGTGAAGTCAGAAAGCTGCGGAGCTTGGTTTCATCCAATCTGTCTTCTCTAAAGTTTTTTCTGAAGAACAAATAACCAGAAAATTTACCTAGGACACCTACTGAGAAGGGTAGGTACCATTACCACACTACAAATTGTTAATATGGGAGAATGGGTCATTGTCTTAGTAGGTGCTCCTGACACGTGGATGACATCTCGTCAGAGAAATGGTAATTAGATAACTTGTTCATAGTCTCTATTTTAGGTTATTGTGATAATGTGGAAGACCACAATTTTGGACTTTTCAAGAGAAATGTTTATATTCCTCATTCTAATGTTATGTTCAAGTTCGAAGCTGAAGTAATTTCACTTGAACATCCTCAAAGTTCTGGATTTGTAGTAGCCGTAACTGAAGAAGGAAAGGATAATGCTAGGTGAGAACAGTACCATTATAGTAATGGCATGGCACTGTAGAGTCGGGAATTATTTGTGCTTAAGCTCCATTAAAATTTAAGTACCAATTACATGACCCGGGCAAAACTGGCCTGTACACAATGCATACATTGTCACAAAATATGCTAAGTGAGTTAAACATGCAGCATGCTCCATGATCAGAATACATTACATGGCATCTGGAGCGACTTAAAAATTCGTAAAAAATGCAAAATTTATTAGAATCAGCGCAAATTTGATAAACAGCGTAAGTACATGTATAGGTATCAGAAAAAATTTAAAAGATTTCTCTCCTAGTCATATTTGATGAAATTGGTGTATGACAAAAGTCTACATGAGCTGATTTTTGAGCAGCTTTGAGAATTCGTAGAAAACCAAACTTGATCAAAATCAGCTCAAAGTTGATACTCAAAATGAGTACATGTATCACAAGGTTGGGATGCTGCACTTAAGTACATATTTTTAAACATGGCAGGTTATAGGAACCACTTAATAAGAAACGGTAAGATGTAAAACCAGTTTTGGTTGCTTCACTAGTTTTGGATTATCATTTCTACACTTATATTGCAATTAAATGTTGTATAGCTTTTGTTAATTCAAAACAATGACACTGAAAATCCACATCATTGTACCATTACTGTATTTTACTTATATGAAAATGTTTTAGTTTCAACCATTTTGGTACGTAGCAATATTAACCGTACTGGTTTTAATTTTTTTCACTAGATTCACAATTTCTGGTTTATTGACAGTCTGCTGTATACATTTATTTACATTAGTTTTAAGTTTTGTAGTCTTCTGGTTTTTCCTCAGAGTCTATTGTATATGTACACGATGTACATGTTTGTGTTTTTAGTTCTGTAGTTTGGAACCTTATACCTTTAGCCCTTCATACCATAGGCGTATCTAGCCTTCTCCATCTACTGGGGCAATTAATTAATTATTCATATATTTAATTAATTATTCACATATCTAATTAATTAATCATACCTTTAACGATTATTGGGGCAATTTGGGCACAGGCAGTTTAAATTTAAGACCTATAGCTGCCCTGGTGCCTCAATAAACACATGTAACATGTAGGTGTGTGCTAATTATTGTGGTTGACAGCAGTGGCGGATCTATGGGGGGACCAGGGGGGGCAATGCCCCCCCAAAAATTTTCTGGAGTAATATAAACTTTGGTTTACCTGTGTAAACTGTGAAGGAGCTGCAATACTGGACTATGTAAACTATCTTTAAACCACAAAATGGCTCATTTTAGCAAGCTTAGTCTTCATAATTTTTACTTCCCCAAAAGTTTTGCACAAGCTTAGTTGACCACACCCCCTAATTACCCCTCCCATTTCACAATTGCCCCCCCCCCAAAATTAAATCCTAGATCCGCCCTTGGTTGACAGTGCTAACTATTGTGGTTAAAAGTACTCCCACTGTTACAATACTGTGCATAATACAATAACTAATGAATATAATTATGGCTGCAAATTTCTACCCGCACAAAGCCAGTGCTTGCCCGGGTCCAAATATGCCTATGCTTCATACACTAGGCAAAATGTCGATGCAACATTTGTGGTTACTTTGATCTTGTAAGCAACATGTTTCCTGCAATAGAACAGCCTTGTATTTCTGGCAACATGTTGCTTACAAAATAAAAGTAACCACAAATGTCGCAAGCAACATGTTGCCTAGTGTATGGCGGCTTTAAGGCTGCATTTACACTACTTCAAATAAATCTGAAAATGCTACTGGAATGGAAAACGATAAATCAGTATTGTAGTGTTTACATTAGTTATAAAAACGATGTCCATTATTAAATAAAAATTAATTAGTCATGTGATTCAATACATTACTAGCTCGCGGGCTTCTGAGCGATTGATCTAGCAGGGCAACAGTACCAGAGGTAGTCAGCACTATTGTAGGTCAAGCTATGGCAACAAGGATTGGAAAGCACTTTAAATGGACTGATGACGAATGTGAGCTAATGTTGAGTGTAACAAGGGATTACAAGGTTCAGCAAATGGCAGTTAATGTTGACTGGGAAAGCATGAAAACTAAATACGGAGATATTCTTGCTATGATGCCAACAGAGTTGCCAGTAAATGCACCGACCACTAGGTCACAGCCAATCACAGGAAAGGATTATCCTCATGCTAAAAGTGAACTCACCAAGGCCATCACAACTAAGCTGAAAGCTGTGCGCCAGAATTATTGTCAGGCTGTTGACACTGGAAGGAAAAGTGGACAAAGCAGGGTTGTACTGTTATACTTTGACCAATGTGAGACTATATGGGCAGGATCTCAATCTACAGAACAAATTGATACTGGCTTAGAGTCCAGAGACCTGCAGACTGCAAGCGAGGGGAATTATTAGGCTATTGGTACCACAGATACCAGTAATAGTGGCACAACTAGTAACAGCCCAAACGATGCCGACACAGAAGTGCAAAGCAGAAGAGATCTTCTTTAGAAACAATTGTCAGAACATTGTCACAAAAATTCAAAAAGAAAGATTAATACAGATGTACAATTGCTAAAGAGAAAAAAGAGGTATTGGAGAAAATGGAAAAACCAGAGGACTTATATCAAGAATATATGGCAGTGTTGTCCAGTAGCATGTAGAGACTATCTGAGTCAATCAGTCAAGTGTTTACTTTAATCTATAGAATGATGAGCTAGGAACAGCATGCTGCAGTAAACGGTTCATATTATTCACCATGATGACTGGATGAACTAATTTAGCCAAATAATATACTTTGAGTCTGTGATCAATGAACTGTTATACAACAAAAACAAGCGTATTAGTGTAAAAAAATTCCTAAGATTGTTTTCACCACCGTATACTTATCGCTCACAAGTATATAATTAATATTTCTAAAATCAAAATTATTTACTACTATTATTTTAAACCATTATTTATGATGATTTTATACATGCACATTTAGATAACACAAATATAAACAAAGATATATGTGACCATAATTGACAAAAGGTACCTTATGGCGGGTAGTGAAATTTGTCTTTCTAGCCTAAGAAATCCAACTTCCTGAGTCCCATTCATCATAAAATTACTCCACAGGATGCAAAAAGTTACCATGAAACTTTTAGAAACAATGATTGTCTAACAAAGCACTCACAGGTTGATATTTTCCATTATAACAATCATTGTTAAAATCCGCCATAAGGGCCCTTTTGTCAATTATGGTCACATATGATTATAATACAATATTATTATTAATTTTATCATCACTCGGAAGAGCGTGATTAAATTGATCTTATCATCACTCCGAAGAGCGTGACTATATTCATCTTATCACCACTCCATGGAGAAATACATGTATTATACATGTAATGCTACATGTATTATGTTCCATTATAATGGTATCTTCACTCAATACTAAAAGCAAGAGTGATGTTTTACTTCTGCGCCCACCATCCATCCCCAATCTCCATTACATTATTATGAATAGAGTCAAGAGTTGTGTAGTATATTGTACCTCCATTACATTATTATGAATAGAGTCAAGAGTTGTGTAGTATATTGTACATACCACAACACTTTATGTGGTTTTAATTTGTATTAGTATATTATCTCTTGACTATCCCAGAAGACACATCATCATTTAAAATCTATGATTCCTTAGTCAATCCATTTCATCATTTGCTACTGTTGATGATGTGATTTTCTTTTCGACTAGTCCTAGTAGAGCAACTCCTTGGAGTGTTCTGACTCTACTTAAGGCAACGTATGCCATTCCATCTTCAAACATTTTAGGACCTAGATCGATTACAGCAGCATCAAGAGATAGACCCTGAACCTTATGTATAGTAGCTGCCCAGCAAGGTAGTAATGGTAACTGTGTACGCTGTAATGTTACTCCTTGCTTGCCATAGAACTTGGCCGTGACTGGTTCTATT
>NW_003546247.1:477456-493781 GCF_000090795.2 Amphimedon queenslandica | reverse complement strand
TATGATCCATTTCGAATGAAGTCAATGGCTTCTAAATTTGGTAGTGTATGATCTGTTCTGACTACCGAACATTCAAATTGGGGAGGCTCAATGCTAGTACTATGCTCAGGTTCATTAGTATTAACAAAACAGTCATTGCTATCTATAACAGATTCATCAATATCCACATTGCTATATAAAGTATTATTATCTTTTAGCCACCTGAGTCAATCAACAACCAATGGCTTCCTCACTACAAATAGGTTTCTAGTACTAGTAGATGTGCTTGATTGTGCAGTGTTAGCACCAGCACTGTTTGTACTGGTACTAGCTCTAGCATCTCAGGCCCACTACTAGTGCTGTCTGTTTGATCACCAGATTGAACAGAGACTGAAGCACTTGTGCTTTCTGGTGGCTTAACTAACACTACTCCATCACTATTTAGTGGCCTAGGCAAAGAATTAAATACTTCAGACACATTTGCTGGAAAATTAATGGTCTGGCCAGCCAATGCTCTTTGACCCAAAGGCAACACTATTAGTTTCATAAAGGCTTGTACTCTTGAAATTAGTCTCTGTTCCATAGTGTTCAAACGGGATAATTCAGGTGGTATTTTATCTACATGCATATTATTTATTGTAGCAAATGGAGGGATTTTGAACGACCTGGGGGCAAAGCCCCCAGGTCGTTCCTATAATTGAGTTCGCCTTTGTGCTATATATATATATATATATTTGTATGTCCACACTTACATTTCTTCTAGACATGTTGTAGTGGAGAAATAACAAGCCTTAGCAACCACCCGCCCACGTTCCTTTACGTGAGTGGGTGTGGTCACCGCGAACAATATGGTGGCTTACACATGGGACAAAGTTAAGAGCTTTCTAGCAGCAAGAGGGCATAGAGATACTGTCTAAAAACTTTTCTAGAAGTATTATAAGGTAGAGAGAACTTCTGCAAGTCTTAATAATGACAAAGTTGTACTTGCAAGGTGGTGAAATCACTTATAGGAATACCTTTTACCCTGTTACGCTTGTTCCTTTCTTTATGAAAGCCATACATCTAGTACAAACATAAACACTACCATCTACATCTTCAATAGGCACTAAGGCTGATAATTGTGTCTCATTAATACATGCATGATAATGCTGTTGTAATACATCATGCACTTTACTCACATCAACCAATGATACACCTTTTGGGTAGCACAGACGCTCACATGTACAGCATTTGCTAGTTGGAGATAATTGTATTTCTTTTTGAAAATTTTCAAGGTCCTTTTTTGACAGTTGTTGCTGACGTATGCTTTCAGGAGAGGGAGCTGGGCTCGTCTGGTTTGCTGATAATTGTCTAGCATATTCCCTCATTCTTTGATTTCATTGAGCTCTTTGCTCTTCAGTTTCTGAGTCTCTTCTTTCATGATCTCTTTGACAAAGATCTAAAAGACATACTTCTCGTTCTGACTCAGATTCCCTTGCCGGTCTTTCTTGTGATCTTTGACTTAGGTCAGTAAGACATGCTTTTCTCTGAACTTCAGACTCATTTGCACATCGTTGATGAGCTCTCTCTCTCAGATCATAAAGACGTGCTTCTCTCTGAACTTCAGACTCATTTGCACACCTTTGCTGAGCTCTCTCTCTTAGAACATAAAGCCGTGCTTCTGTCTGAGCTTCTGACTCATCGGCACATCATAGCTGAGATCTTTGTCTTTCAATACTTAAACGAGATTCTCTTTGAGATGGAGATTCATTCTCTATGGATCTCTTCATTCTTGCAGATTCCCTCATCTGTCTTAGCCTTCTCTCTTTTTCTACTATAGATTCTTTTGATCTCTGTTGCCTTTTCTTTTCTTTATAATACTCTGTGCGTCTCTTTTTGTTGTTGCTAATATCTTCTAGTGGTACACGGCGCTTAAAACCCCAGAACGAGTCACTCCTCTTTCGCTTTTTGTATGGCAATGCTGTCGTAGTGCTTGTAGTGTGTGTATTATGTTCATTTGTAGACTCTAACATCCATCTGGGTAATATTCACTTCTTAAGTACTCTTTATATAGAAGTTTCCATCTTCGAAAAGTATTGAAACTGCATCTTGCAATTTATGTTGCTTAGTTACATGATCTTTCATTAATGTGTGGTTTTTTTGATTGGTCAGTCATTATTAATTATTTTTCATTGATAGTAAACCTATAAGACTATGAATTAATAATCTTGACGAATTAATTATTATTTTCATTGGCTAATTTGGCTCCTTAATTATTAATTACAACAGCTGCACTCACAGCAATTATTATCAGCAATCATTATTATATATAATATTATATAATAATTATTATGAATGATAATTATTATTATCAGTGCACTGCAGTGAGTGCATTCACTGATTTGAATGAGTAACTAAAGACTGTAAGGAGAGTTATAATGGACTCTGACACTGAAGATTACAATCTAGGTCTTCCTTATAGTGATGTAAGTGTCTGTATAATGAATTTAGTTATAAATCTTCAATAGGATCCAATGAACTCTAGACCTGCTTCTCAAATTCCCCCTTGAGACAAGCCCAGCAATCCTTCAGGACCACCAAGAGGCCGTAGAGCGGGGAGAAGACTACCAAGAGGCCAGGGAAGGAGAAGACCACTACAACCACCAAGAAATCAGACATCACCACCAAGGAGTCCTAATCGGGATGCGGACCGTTGGGCTACAGGAGAAGTAGCTGACAGAGGTCGTGGGACAGCGGGGAGAGGAAGGGGCCGGGGAGCTGCGGGTAGACCAGGAGCAGGAAGTGGTGGTAAAGGTGACGGGTCTTCTGCTCCTCGTAGACCAGGTGGGCAATGGAGGGGAGATAGAGAGACAGCGAGAGAGAGGTGGCAGTCCGCACAACCTCACCACCATCAAAGAAGAGGAGGGAGAGGAAGGGGCAGTGGAGGGAAAGGAAGGGGGTCGTGGCAGGGACAGCCCTCACAATTAGACAAGACTCATTGATATTATTGAACTAATTGTTACCAGTAACCGTAATTACCGTAGCCAGTATTACTAAAGCCTAGTTGTATTATATATCATTATTATTTATAATGTCATATCCCATTATATATAACACTCATTTATTCATTCAAAAACAATACTAGCATTTTATTACACAATGATGCAGTCATGTTCGCTATTTGAGGCATGAGTGAGTGTGGATGGCTTGACTAGTGGATCATGTAGTATCCAGTATGATGTTCCTTGAATTGTTATTATGCATAGTGAGAATGAATGTTAATTATAGTTAGTTTACCTCTTTCATTACACAGCTATCATTAGTTGTTAATAGCTCCTTCTAATGTGACTGTACTACTAAAGTCAACTCTAATGTGTTATTTTGCTGAGCCAGTGCTCCTGAAGTCCTGATAGATTCCAAAATCTATCCCAACAAAATAATGTTCGAAGTTGCCATTTTGTTTTTATGTGACACACCCATTTGACGTAAATGCGTGGGCGATGGTTGCTAAGGCCAATTAAATTTGTTATTTCTCCAATACAACATGTATAGAGGAAATGTAAATGTGGACATACAAATATATATATATATATAGCGCGACGGTAAAAACAATCTTAGGAACGACCTGGGTGCTACGCCCCCTGGTCGTTAATAAATAAACTAATTAATGAGTATTATGATTATATTACATTATCACTAAGGTCAATTGTGTATTATTATTATTGTTGTATATTATGATTATTATAAAACTAAGAATATGAAAACCAGAACACTAAACGGTATATGATAAGCACAATCTGAATGAGTTAAATTAATATAATGATTATATACTTAATGATATTATTTTAATGCTTTTGTATCAGAGTAAGCTCTCAGTACCATTCTAATATTTCTTCCTTCAGTCTCATTGCAGGTGTTATTCATTATGCTCTCTGTTGATCGCTAAAATTCTTGATCATATGAAATGCTGCTTCTTACACTCTCTTCAGAAATAGATTCATGGTGCATTTCACAAAAATTGTGGAAAACAAAGCAAGCAAATATGACATATAGTAAATCATACATTATTATATCCATCTGTCTCCTTAATGCCCCAAATCCAGCCTTTTATCTACCAAATGCACATTCTATAACTTTGCGCCCACTACGTAAAGTGAGACCAAAATATAGCTCCTGTTATGTTTTACCTCCATTAGCATATTTTTTTATTAGAAATGGCATTAAAGGATAAGCTAGGTCTCCTAATAAAAAAACACCTACATGGTCCATTCCTGTTACAAGAACTCTTTCACATGTTGGTATTGGACCATCTGTAAGCATTTCAGCTAGCCTTGAATTTAAAAATATACTTGCATCATGCGCGCTACCTGGCCATTTAACAACCACATCCTTAAAACAGTATCGATAATCACATCAAGCCTGCACATTCGAAGAGAACTTACTCTTACAATTAATAAAGTCACTTGAGTTGTATATTGGTTGCTTTATTTGAATGTGAGTGCAATCCATGGTTCCTAGACATTGTGGAATTGAGAAAAAGCAATAAAAATTGTTCACGTAATCTTTAACTAATTCTTTACTAGTTGGTAATTGTATGAATTTAGGACCAACGTAAATTGATATGGCATGAGTCACTCTTCTATTTATAATAGAAATGCATGACCTCAAAAGACAAAAGGCATTCGCTGTTTTTCTAAGATGTCCTTCATCAGAAAGGTAGTACAGAGATATTGCAAACTGTTTATCCACATGTAAAGCTAATTGAAATTTAGTGTCCTGTCACTTAATGTATGGCCTCAGCATGGATGCTAGTATATCAAAGCTTTCTCTTGACATGCGAAAGTTCTCCCATTCTTGAAAAATAGCTAGTGCTTTTAAGTTGTTCCACCAGGCATCTGTTCTTCTGGGTCTACACCAAGACTGCCTTTTTGAACATTGTAGTTTTTGCTTCAGCTTATTCAGCATGAGTGCCTTTTTCATAGTTGTCGATTCATGGCCGCTTTGAATATTTTTAATGACCGACACTCTAACCCATCTTTCATGATTTAAAGTGTTTACAAAGTTATATAATTGAATTAATCCAGTAATTTGAATCAAAATAAGGACGATACGTGATGAAACCTGCTTCAGAGCCATCTCATCCATGTAGTCCTCAGCTCAATGTAGTTTCTAGTACATGTTGCTGCGATACAATCATGTAACAATAATGGACACGCCCCTCAATGTAATCGTTTTTATGGTCTACACACAAAAAAGGAGCATCTTAAAAATGCTCAGTATAGGCAATCGTTTTCTGTTAGCCCCGATTCGGAGATTCGTTTTCAGGAATGTAACGTAAACTGGAGGCGTATCAGAATACTTATATATGCGCTTTTGTTTGAAAACGAAGTAGTGTAAACGCAGCATAAGAGTTTGTTGAGGGGCAGATCTAGGGGGTGCCAGGCCCACAAAAACATTTCTCTGGAGAAGTGTACAATTAGTTTTATTTATGTAAAGTGCAGTACTTGACTGTGCAAACAATCTGTAAACCAGACCAGAGGACTCCATTGGTACCACTAACATAGCCAACCTTTTCTAAGAGGAAAGTTAAAAATTAAAGCATTGTTCTGACAACATGTACAAATATTGTTTGAAAGTAAATTCAGGCTCTAATTATGTACCTGTAATACTTAAAGTTCTTTTTATGCGATTACTAATACTAATATATATGATTCCCATCCCTGTGTAATACCTATTCCTAAAATGTCGATAACATTAAATGAAACATTTGCCATATACTTGTAATGTACATATCATATTAGTAACCTTATTGTTCATTTGTACAGGCAATGTTTTTTCACCAATGATTCCACAAACAAGAAGAGCCAATTTATGAAGGTCATAATGCATCACACACAGCCAAGAATTATCATCTCTGATACAGGCCACTACCCAAAATCAATGATTCAGGCCTGATGTCTATTTTGATACAGCCCTGACTCGCATCAATGTTGAATCATGTCTGTTGCTTGGGCTGAACCAGGGCTGTACTCCAGCATGATTGTATTATGGAAGGTTTATCATGCTGGACTCATTGCTTTGCAGGCTGCCCAAAATCCATGATACAGGAATGTGTCAAGGCTGATCCTGATTGACATCAGTCATGATTCAAAGTAAAATTTATGGCTGTGTACTGTATAGGCTGTCTGTCATGTACCTTTAAGGACAAACAGCTCAGTGAATACCTTCAAAACAAAAAGAGGCAATCTGAAATGCTACGGAAATGTTGCATTAAGAATATTGGGAAGCAAGAAGATGATTATGGGTGTTAGCTGAAAATGTTCACTTGTGTATTCTGGTGCTGGAGTTGCTGATGCTGTACATGAATGCTCTATCAAACTACCATTATTGTCAACTCCATTGAAGCTTATTACCAAACTACCATTATTGTCAACTCCATTGAAGCTTACGTTAGAGGTTCTAGCGGCCTATGTCAAACATAACTTCTTCCCATCTGTTTTGCTCATTGGATCAACAGTGCTTGCCCTGCAGTACACATCCTTCATTGATAAATTCCATTACTGCCTAATACCATTGGCAGTGGGTGCTAGTGGTACTGGGAAAACCACCGCTTTACATAGTGCATTAAGCTTGATGGGTGCTCAAAGCTACACATGAGAAAATTTTTTCCATTTGTTTTGACAGTGGTGTACTAGTGGCTGTTGATGATCTACACTCTAGTGCAGACATCAGTAAACTTTTTGTTGAACTTTATAATGGTATCAAATAAGCTACAATATCAATAGGCAATAAAACACCAACAACAACTGCCCTCATTTCAGCAAATTTTTTACCCGTTGACCAGAAAAGGTTACTGCTTAGCTATATTTTTAAAATTTGACAATTCTCTTCTTTTCTATGCAGGTTTGCATCCAAGCATTTGATTATTGAGTTCAAGTCTCCTCCATTATCAATGTTAGCATCTGATAACCTTGAAACTGTTGAAAGTCAAAAAGAAGCAACTAGAAGTATTGGCATAGCAGTCAATCTTGAAATGAGTTTTTTGACTCTGGAATCAAAGATATTGATGGATTATTGCTAGCACTGTTATAGGAAAAAGCTGATGTTAATTTGATACCAAGGGTTCCTCCGTCTTATGCAATGATGCTATGCTTTTCTGTTAATGTCAGGTGACACGTATGTATACACATCTTAAAATATTATTAGTGTGTACAATTACAGTTTGTTCATTGTTGTCATTATTATCATTTGTATTATACTTATTTTGTGGGGGATCAATTTTCACAGCTTTTGCTGTCACCACTTATTAATGAAATTTTGACAATCAAAATTCTTTATACTTATTATGACAAAGTTTTAATGGTTTTATATGAATGAGAGCCTTACTGCAATTGTTTTTGTCACTATTAGGAATTCATCACTGAAAATATATGTTTGATCCTCATTATTATTACTACACATTATTATTTTCCTTAAAAATATCATTTTTAATCCCTTTTATGCAATAACGGATATTAGAAAATGCTGGCTTAAGCCACTATACAGAAAAGTTGATGTAATACATGTGTACTGAAGTGCTAATCAGTGTACATCAGCTACAGTCAAATGTGTGCAACTTAGCCGTCATTAAGCCATCTTCATCTGCCTCCACCTTGTCAATGAGCTTTGATGATGCTGCAATTCATTTAGTTAAGTGCATTAAACATTTATCCATTGAAGAGGTATGTGATGCACCTTTGCTCCTAAACAGTTGTAGTTCACTAATAACAAGCTTAATATAATTAAAGTTTGATAAAGTGTGACTGAAAACTATAATATAGAGACCATAGCCTGCTTTTTAGTAACTTAACTAATAATGATTCATAAAATATCTAATTTTGATCAGAATCAGTTCAAAACTTATAAAATGTGCTTATCAGTAAAAATTATTAAATTTGAGATTTCTTGTTTTTATGTATGAAAAAGTTTAGCATGAGGCCATGTAAATATAGTACTGGATTTTGATTAGAATCAGCTTAAACATTAAATGATTTAACATATGAGTACATGTATATGTACTAGAAAATGTATCAATTTTAATGTTTACGAAGTTTGACATGAGACATATTGACTTGATGGGACTCTGCTGTACATGTATTGTAATAGTAATGGTAGTTACATTGAATTTTATTTGTAACAGTAATTGTAATAGAGAAACAGTAGCCTGTATTACTTGTAATAAAACGTGTATTTGTAATAATAATTATTGTAATACTTTGTATTTAATGACTGTAAATTTGTTGTTCTACTTATTACGGCCTTAGTTTGGCTTAATGTGTTTGGTGTAGTGTATTTTCATTTGAAAGGAATTTGTGTGCAACGATTTGAATTTTAATAAGCTACATTTATACATTTTGATTTATCAGGTTCTGACTTATGTTCAACTAGCTACCACATATAAAAGTGAAGATGCTGTGGCCATCAAGCTTGAGAAGGTACCTGGCATGAAGACTGCAGCAAAGCAAAAGCTTAAAGATGCTATAAAAAAAGATACCTCATATGGTGTAGTAAATTTACCTAGATACTTTCAAAGAGATGCATCAGGGAAGAAGGTATCAGTTTGTCTCCTATAATGACCATTTAAAGCAATGTTCTGTTACATGTGTAGATTAAGCAAGATAAATGTTTGGTACTTTCTCTTAGGGCACTCTTGGAGAATATAATTGCAGATTTTAAAGAAAGTAAGTATTTGTAACGTAAGACTTTCGAGAGCTATAAATCTAACGAATTTTCCCAAAATTTTTTTTCAAATTTATTAATTTTTTTGTAATTTTTTGTCTCCATAATAAATAGATTATTATGGATTTACTTTTCACAAAACATTGTTGATGTATAAAATTAGGCACCTCATTCAACATTAATCACATGAAAATTTTGTGCTTGTGTGTAGTCACAATACTTTCTTTATAAAATTACTTTTTAAGTCATACATGAATGTTAATTTTTTTTCTGTAAACATAGTTAGGAAAGTGGTGAAATGTGGAACAGAAGAACATGGTATGTAATTCTAAATATCGTAATGTGGTTACCATTATTATTCCATGCAGTTACTGTTTATGATGATGAAGGTCATAATGAAGAGCAAGGAACTAAGGAAGGTGTTAAAGGTATTATTATATCACTATCTCTTTTTTGTCATTGCAGTTATTGTCTATGATGTTGACAAACAAAAGGAAAATGAGGAAGGGAAAGATATTGCTATTATTATTGTATATATATAGAGTTAATGTGACTATTTCCTTATCATTTTTACAGTAGATATAGTCAGTCAAGTTCATGAAGAAATGGAAAATGAGGAAGTAAAAGAAATTGGAGTTCTATTCTCAATTTTAAAAATTATTGTCATTGTTATTAATTATCATTCCAGTTTTTGTTGATGAACTTAATGTTATACAAAAAATAAACATATGTTGAAAGTGAATACGTTAAAGTGAAAGAAAATGGTGTTATTACTAAAAAAATTTGTAAACTTGTGTGAAAAAAATAACTAATGAAACAAAATATAACAATTTTTATATTAAGGGATGAAAAGAAAGAAAATAAGGGAAAACAAAACAAAAGAACAACGGCAATACTGCAATATTGTTTCAAAATACATAATTGCTATATTTTTATAGAAACTACCGCCAGGAGAAGCTGGTCAAGAGACAGAGAGACGGCTGGTTTTTGTAAGAATTGAATCCATTGAATAAAAATTACAATGTATTTATTATTAATTTTTTTATTTTAATAATTATCATTGTTAAAGTTAATTTATTCAATGTTGCCAATAAATATGCACATCAAACCTTCATACCTCTTACAGACTGCGTTAAGGTGAGAGTACCACCATTAACTATTATCACCATAAAGTTGATCTATCATTGGTAGTGTAGTAAAATTAAATGATTATGTAGACCTTTTACTATTGCAACATTATTATTTGTGTATGGTATGCATTTAGTTATTATAAGTGTTTTTTATAGTTATCCACATCCTATGCCAACAGTATAAATTAACGTCATTTTGATTCATGCATCTCTTTCTCTCTGAAGTAATATTATGTTCTTATCTCGTGTATTTGTTTTTGTGAGCTCTCGCTCTCTCTCTACTTCTCTACTCTGCTTTAACTTATAATGAAACATTATCAATTCATTGGCATAGGCAGACTAAGAAAGAAGGTCAGGTAAGAGGAAAATGGTGGGTGTGCAAAGCGCGCCAAAATCGTGGCCACACCCTTTTTGCCGCCCGAAATATGGAGATTTTGCACTATTTAACATGCATCATGCATGCACACACAATCGGGATAAAGCCAGTTAACAAGAAATGAGGAGGAAACTCGACTCTGAGTATGATACCTGGAGTTTTTGTGAGAGACAGCAAACTTGATGACTACCTCGTTTATGCAGTCCCAGAGCTTAGAAGACATATTTCTTTCTATATGTGACCATAATTGACAAAAGGGCCCTTATGGCGGATTTTAAAATTGATCTTAATAATGGCAAATATCAACCTGTGAGTGCTATGTTAGACAATCATTGTTTCTAAAAGTTTCATGGTAACTTTTTGCATCCTGTGGAGTAATTTTATAATAAATGGGGCTCAGGAAGGTGGATTTCTTAGGCTAGAAAGACAAATTTCACTATCCACCATAAGGTACCTTTTGTCAATTATGGTCACATATATGAGAGATAGAGGTGCAAACAGCATGGAAGATTGACGTTTGCTTGCCATTTCAAAAATTAACTTGGGAGTCACTAATAATTAACTTGATATCATAATTCATAACTTGAATAAAATGGCTGCTGCTAGAGCTCAGGCTCTCTCTGCTTCTTCCTCACTCCTCAGGCTGAGTGATGTCACAGACTGACATTATAGTTCCAGTGTCCAATTACACCTGTAATAATTATAGTCTGACAGTCTCACTCACAGTGGCACACTCAGTCTTGCCCAACCACCTTGCCCAAGCTTCTGCCCTCACTGCCTTTGCCGACAGGTCAGCTCACAGAGTCAGGTCGGGCATTGCCCCTATATGCCCGACCCTGGCTACACCTATGTATCAATGATCTGCACTACCTGCATTACCAATATTACCTATACATTACCAGTACTACCTGCAATACCAGTCTTAACAGCAATACTAGTGTTACATACAATACCCAGTATTGCTTAACCATTATTACCTGCAATACCATTTTTACCTGCATTACCAATATTACTTGCATAACCACTATTACCTGCAATACTAATATTACCAATATTACTTGCAAAAACAATATTACATTTTACCAATTACCTGCAATACCATTAATACCTGCAAAACCATTGTTACTGGCAATACCAGCATTACCAGCAATACCAGTATTACTTGCAATACCATTATTACCTGCCATACCAGTATTATCTGCAATACCAGTATTACTTGCAATACCAGCATTATTACCAATTTGTGACAAAAGGTACCTTATGGCGGATATCAAATTTCTTCATTACAATAAAAAATATCAAAGTGTGTGTGTTCTGTTGGACAAACATTGTTCCTAAAAGTTTCAAAGTGACTTTCCGTCCTGTGGAGAAGTTTCATGATAAATTCAGCTCAGGCAGTTGGATTGTATTGGCTATTAAGACAAATTTCACTACACACCTTACGGTACCTTTTGTCAATTATGGTCACATAATACCTGCAATATCATTATTACCTGCAATACCAATAATACCTGCAATACCAGTATTACCTGCATTACCTATATTACCGCAGTACCATTAATACCTGCAACATTATTATTATCTGCAATACCAGTATCACCTGCAATACCAGTATTCCCTACTATACCCGGTATTACATGCAATACCAATAGTACCTGCAATACCAGTATTGCCACATTACCAATATTACCTGCAATACCAGTATTACTTGCAAAACCATTATTACCTGCAATACCATTACTACCTGCAATACCATTATTACCTTTACTATGTGTATTACCTGCAATACCATTATTACCTGCAATGCTAGTATTACCGGCAATACCAGTATTTCTGGCAATGCTAGTATTACCTGCAATACCAGTATTTCCTGCATTACCAATATTATCAGCAATACCCAAATTACTTGCAATACCACTATTACTTTCAATACCAGTATTACCTGCAATACCATTATTACCAGCAAAACCAGTATTATCAGCAATACCATTATTACCTGCAATACCAGTATTACCAGCAATACTGGTATTACCTGCAATACCAATATTTTCTGCATTACCAATTATGAGCAATACCAGAATTACTTGCAATACCAGCATTACCTGCAAAACCATTATTACCTGCAATACCATTATTACCTGCAATACCAGTATTACTCGCAATACCAGTATTACCTGCAATACCAGTATTACCTGCAATACCAGTATCACCTGCAATACCATATTACCTGCAATACCATTATGACCTGGAATATTAGTATTACCTGCAATACCATTATTACCTGCAATACCAGTATTACCAGCAATACCAATATTAGCTGCAATACCAGTATTACCTGCAATACCAACATTACCTAGATGACAAGGTAGAGTAGCATTTTTGAGGACAAAACATATGTTTACAGAGGTGCACGGAATGATAAATCCTGTACCTAATGGCTTTAGCCTCAATTGCCTACCGCCATCTTAATCAACAGTAATTTTTGTCAGACACCTGTCGTGCAGGTTAGTAGTAAACTATCAAGCTACCTTGATAGGATGACTACATCATTTGCATAATAGTATAATGCTGGAACTAATTGTGGACTGCAAACACAGCCTGCAGTCTCAACTACAACAGGTCCTTTATCAACCCCACCTACTTATTTTGTAATGGTGGTGAACGCTAAGAAAAGAAGTGATTTTGCTGTCAGCAAATTATTTTATAAGGGCTTCTTTAAAGATATAAGGCACCTAAAGAAATTTATGTTAGCTACTTTTTCTGAAAAGTGCAATGTAGATGAACAGATTAAGTACATTCAACCTGGTCATGGTGGCAAAGGAAGTCAACTGTGGGTAACATCAAATGCTGATGTACAACAGATGTATGCCCAGTGTGATGGACGAAAAAAATTCTGCTATGGTTTCTTAAGAGTGAGATTACAATTGACAACAGTGGGTCAGAGCCTAAATCCAAGTGTCTTTGTCCTGATACAACTAGTGCTTCTAAAGCTGATAGTATTTCCCACATATTGAGTGAGGTTGACAAGATTGTGACAACTTTAACTGAGAAGCATTACAAGAAGTACACTGTTGAGCAAATCAGGCCATGGGCTCATTATGTTACAAAGGGGAAAACATGAATCATATGATGAGCCACCAAGTAAGCCTTTTTTAGGAGAAAGGAAATGAAAAGCAGCAACCAGATGATTACAATATCTTCAAAGAAGCGAATTGAGCTACAGTCAGAATGCATGGACCAGCTTCAGAAATGCTGAGAGTTACTGGATTAAGAGCAAAGGACAATATGGAGAATTACAAGGGAAGATATTAAAGAATATTAAAAAACTAAAATTATGAATGCATTTCAAGTGTTCATTCTTAATGTTTTGTTATCATACAATTCATTACCATTACCAGAATTATTAATTCACCACTGACACATTCTGCTTGTCATACTTTAAATTACAGATTGTATTATAAGTACAGGATCATTGGTCACTTGCATCACATCTTCATGTAGCCTAAGGTAGTGCTTATTATAGCTGCATGCCTCTTCAATTGGGTTGAAGTCTGGGCTATAGGGAGGAAGGAATTGAACCACTATGCCCATATTTTGTAGCAGTGTCGGTTATTAGTTGACAGTGATGAACAGATAGATTGTCGATTGCTAGTAATGAGTTGGCATTTGCTCCATCAAATTGCTGTAAGTTTGGAATTAAGGTACAACGGGCTGAACGCACAATTTAGATTTCGAAACACAATTGTTTTCTTTATACCTTTTCTACAATATACAATTTTTTAAATTTTTTTCTTAAAAGTGAGATGCAATAAACTTTACTAAACTTTGTAAAATGGATGAAAACTGAGTAAAGAATTCTTGAACATGATGAGAGTACTTTAAGGTACAACGGACTGAACACACAATTTAATTTTCGTAACACAAATTGTTTTTTTTTTACTTTTTCTACAATATATAATTTTTTCAAATGTTTCTCAATAGTGAGATGCAATAAACTTTACTCAACTTTGTAAAATGGATGAAAACTGAGTAAAGAATTCTTGAACATGATGAGAGTACTTTAATTTTTAGTAATATCATTGTGTTTATAATATTATTTTCTATTCACATATGTTGCATCATCTGGCAAAAGGTTTTCAAGTTTTGCAAAATGGGCTGCAATCTCTCATAAAGTTTTGTTCACTTTCAAACATCAGTGTATCACAAAAGCATTTCTGCATGCAAACTTGTTTGAGTGTTTGCCTTCATTATGCCACAATTTTAAGCTTTAGACCTCATAGTGCCTGCATTCACCAGATGAAACAGCTAAATAAACAATAGTCATGAAATACATACTGGTGGCCATTTTTAATAATGATTTGACTAATATGACATCATAACTTAACCCGACCTTGCAATTAATTTTTCCTGCAAGTTATATAATATACAGAGGTATCTAGAAATGACAAGATCAAAGATAGCGTATGAAGTATGAAAAGTTATGCAGGAATTTGTTTTAATATTTAAAGTTGAATGATCTATAACTTCTAAACAGTGCATGGTAAAAATTTAAAAATAGCACAAGATGTACAACTTTTTCTTTACTATAAAATGGCAGCAATTAAAAAAATATTAAAATTTTATCCAGAAGTACCTTAAGGCGGATTTACAATATGACATTAGCCGAGCGGAGCGTCATGCAGAATGTAGCGAATGTTTTATGTCATATTGTAAATGAATAGCGTAGGTGCGGGCGTTGTAGCGTTTCGTAGTTTTTAATTAGGAAAAAATTCTATTCCAACGTAAAGTTGTCTGCATACATCCAATCAGATTTCTTGGGTCACATTGTCCACAATTGTTAAAATGGCCGATGAAAAACTGATAGAAGCTGAGAGACTTTCCTTGTCTTTGGCAGTTATCCACTCAGGCATACAAAGATATTAGGGCAAAGGAGAATGCCTGGAAGATATTTGCTGATAGGGTAAGTAAAGCCTATTTTGTAATAAGTGTCATTGTGTCAAGAAAATATAAGCCAAGGGTCTATGATTTTACAAATTAAAATTGTATCCTTTATCATTGTATGTTGGTGAAGGATATAGTGTAGATGATTGTAGTAAGAAATGGAAGCGTTTAAGAGATAAGTTTGTGAGAGAGATCAAAAAAGTGAAGAAATAAAAAACAGGAGAAGGCCCTGTATATGTGTCATATTGGCCATTGTTTAATCAAATGACTTTCATATCTGATACGATAAAGCATAGAACGTAAGAGAAAGCTGTTCTTTATTTAGTTAATGTTTTGTTCTATAGAACATCCAGGAACTTTGTTAATGATACTGATGTGGAAACCAATGAATATAATGCTTGTAGTCCCAGTGATGCGGATAATAGTAGATCAAGGTATGTGTCTATCTTTTATTATATTTTATCACTGAAAAACTTTGTTTAACGGTTTAACAACATCTGAGCCTGTGTTAAATGATAGCCTTGATGACAGCTCAAAATCTGATGATCCTGCTACATCCACAGAAAATTTATCAAGCTCAATACTAAAATTGAAAAGAACACGCGCTGATGAAATTCATTTGTTACTTGTGATAAGTCTTAATGTTTTACAATAAAAGAAGACAAAGGTTTTAGTGAATGATGAGGAAGGACATTTTGGACAGCTAGTAGCAGCAACAAAGCGACGATTCACTCCTCAGCAAAAGGCATTTGCGAAGTTAAAAGTCCAGCATGTTCTCACTGAAGTAGAATTTCCACCAGGTTCTACTAATGTCAATCACTTCCTAACTTCATTTATGTCTTTACCATATAACAATTAACTGAATCAAGACATTGACTATTGATAAGAAATAATTGCTAACAAAAAATAACTTTTGTTAATGTGTTCATGATAACCAAACAGTTTTTTTGCTTAAAGATAAGTTTTGTTTAATGTGTCCTCCTAACATAATGGTACTGCCAGTACACCTCTCCCTCTTTACTACTAAAGTACTTTTTAAAGTAGTCCCTCACATCACTTGCTGCTCTAGAGTTCCTATAATTTTAATTAATAATTATTGTGATTGCCAAATTTATACTTACCTATTACTACTGACTTGATGGACTGAAGTAAACCCTGGTGAAGTGCCATCATCACACCAACCACCATGACAATGTCCTGAG
>NW_003546247.1:469363-475800 GCF_000090795.2 Amphimedon queenslandica | reverse complement strand
TAAACTTACTTCAGGAATTTAGGCAATACATGATCAAGGTAACCACTGGATCGTAGCAGAACCATTGACAAGATTGTGACTGTATATGATTCAGTCTACTCTACTGTAAATAAGGCCACTAGTTATGTGATTAATAATATTTTTGAGACTGAGATAAAAATTGCAAATATTGAAAACAAACAGGGTCAAAAGACTGTACTATTTGCTATAGGAGTATTGACAGCATTACTGAAAGGTGTAAATCCTTCAGAGCTTACATTTAATACACAAGAATGAGAGATCATCTACTTTCATGAAAGAAGACAAAATTGCAGCTGAAATGATGTCCTTTGCACTTACATTCACACTTTGTCTGGAGTCTAGCAACGTTTAGAGATGCATTGGTTCCTAATATATGACATTAACTAGTTGTAACAAATTCGCATGGTTGAAAACTGTTGTACCATAAATAATACAGTATACCAATGGCATTGGAAATGGAAGTGTGGGTGTGCACAAACATCCATTCATTTGTGTTGCTGCTTAGTAAACATAAGAGACTTTGGATTTTTTGACAGATTTTGGATCAAAAGACAAAAATTCTTGCTTTATTCTTGAATAACTCCTAGAGAACTCAAACAAAAAATTGAAAGTATCATGATGGAGTAGGATTCTAGAGTAATTTGTAAACAAGTAACACAAACAAAAACAAGTAGGATTTCAAATGACTAACGAAATACAAAATGAAAATCCTACTGTCGAGACAAATTCTACACAACATTGTATTTTTCTGTGTTGTACTAGTTAACTATAACTCAATCTATTTTAGTACAGCAAAATTGTACTTTCATTAACTAAAACTATAATTCTTCCATTTGATGTCAAAATAACTAGAATCATAACTAAAGTAATTTGTTAAAACTATAACTAAAACAGAATTAACTAGTACTACTTACACCTACTTGTTAATGAAATCTACTTTAATTTGACCAAAATTGACCATTGTGAGAGGGTACTTTTTTTATTGGGGCATGCTTCTTGATGGTAATATTTGAAATTGCTATGAATCCACAACTTTTCTGCCTGGAATTGCTTGGTTTGTAACAACTAAGACTATAACTCTAACTAAATAAAAATGGTTTTACATAATCATAACTAAAATAACTAAAACTAAAATGTAAATCATGAACTACAACAACACTCGTACTTTTAGTGTCATATTTAAGAATGAATACAGATCACCTTGCAATGTAGAGTAAAATTTGTGTCATGAGAGTAGGACTTTTATTTCAAATTTTTGTTGACCATTCGAAATCCTACTTGCACATGTTTGTTTTAATTGTCTATGAATTTGCTCTAGAACCCTACTCCATCTTGTTCCTTTGGTTTCTTTAATTTTCTTGTTTTTGTTGATATTCTGATAATATTTGTAACATTTTTCAGATGGTGTCGATTGATATTGAGGTGAGTAGTTATGCTAAAGGTATTCTATACTAATCAGTGTTTAGTGAAGTATGATATTAATCATAACACAAAACCTTGTTCAAGAAGCATGAATAATTAATAACATTTGTATATTTGTGTTGTATAACATGAAGTATCAGAAGTAAATATTTAGTTACAATTTTATTGTCCACACATAACAAAACAATGATATCTAAGACTAATTACCTTATTTTAGCTGGAACTGGAAGCCTGGAGCCTCCATTAAGCATTGCAGTTGCTCCTACATTAAAAAATTTCCAGTTCTGAGATCTGAGCATGCACAGCTACACGAGGTTGAGCTAGGGGTAGTCAAACCAAGGGATGTGGACGGGGTCAAGTCAAGGGACATGGTAGTGGTCAAGTCAAGGGACGTAGTTGTAGTCGTCGCCAACCTACAGGAGCATCAGCAATTCAACTAAGTGTTCACGATCTTTCTGAAGTTAACTCGAGCACTCTAAAAACACAGATTTTATGCCTTTGAGATCTGTCGGTGCTCACTTACCATCGAGTATTTGTGAACCATCTCCAGCAGGCCTATTCATGCTTTTCTTTGATGAAGAACTTGTACAGAGTATTTGTGATTCAAGTAATTAATACGCTGAACGTAACAAAACCAGTCATCCTACCATGTATCGTTACTATAAGCAGATGACAAATAGAAGACTTTTATGCTCTTGTCAGTATTTTCATACATCTTGGATATCATAAATTTCCTCGATATAGACTGATGTGGATGGCAAACAGTTTGTGTTATGATCACTTGATTTCTAAAGTTTTTAGTACGAATAGATTTGAAAGCTATCTTTGTTTCCTGCACATTGTCAATGAAGATACTGAGAAGAAGCTCAAACAAGATGGACACAAGCTTTGTAAGGTTAGGCCACTGAATGACCATATTCAAAAATGATATAAAGAACTATACCAGCCGCATCACGAGATAAGTATTGATGAACGTATAGTTCGTTCGAAAGCCCATTTTTCATTTTGTCAATGTATCCGTAACAAACCTGTATAGTGGGGTTTCAAGCTCTAGGTATTATGTGACTCACACAATGGGTACACTTCAGCTTTTTCAATATACCGAGGACAGATTGGAGAAGTGAGAAGTTCAAACGGTCTTGGATATGACGTTGTAATGAGTCTGTCAAAGAATTCGCTTTCACAAGGCTATTCTCTATACATTGACAACTTCTACACTAGTCCCCAACTATTGTCTGATCTATTCAGCAATGGTGTTCATACTACTGGAACACTTAATGTTTCTCGTAAGGGAGTTCCTGCTGTTGTGTCTCACCTGAAGAAGAAATTTTCACATAAATCTTTCAGTAGAGGTAGTGGTGCTTATGTAAGGGATGGTACTTGTGTGTATGCTGTGTGGAGAGACACTAATTGTGTTGCAGTAATGTCTAATGAGCATCCTCGTAATTCAGAAGAGACTGCCACGAGAAATGATAAAAGAGGTGGCGTGACAGAGAAGAAAGAAATACCAGTTCCTGCGATAATCTACAATTACAATAGCTTCATGAATGGTGTTGATCGCTCTGACCAACTGTTCAAATATTACAATGTCCTTCGACAGTCACGAAAATACTGGAAGACACTTTTTTTCATTTTATTGATAAAGCAATTGTCAACTCATACATCATTTATAAAGAAGTTCATCCTAGAGGAAAACTAAGCCATTTTAACTTCAAAGATATGTTTGTGAGACAGCTATGTCGTATTGAAGTTACGCATCAGCAAACCGTTAGTGGTAAACAGTCACTTTTGACAAGTCATAGGTCACCTACTGTAGAACATAGCTCTGTTAGAATGCCTAAATGTAAGGATTGTGTCTACTGTAAGCTTGTGCATGGAGTGAGGAGGCAAACTACTGGAAAATGTAGCAAATGTGATGCTCCTTTATGTTTGCTCGCTCGTAATTGTTTCCATCACTTTCATCAGCCAAAATTCGAAGCACAAAGGGAAAAATGGTTAACTACTAGATCCAGTCCAAGTTCCAGTACACCCATTGGAAGACAAGAGGCCGTGGTAAAAGAAAGCACAAAAACTGGTAATTATGTACTTTGTAAACTAGCTAGTATATTTCCAACTGTTTATTACCTTTTTTTAAATGTCTATGATAAATTAAAGTTCACATAAAATATAGTTGTATACATGAAGAAACTAATAAGAGTTAATTGTGATTTTAGAAAATATTTCTCATTAATGAATAATTTACATGTGTAATTTTAACCCTTTGATGACATCGCAAGAAGCAACATGGATAAAAAAAATGAAGACTAAATAAGTAAGTACAAAATAGTTACATAATTTTAATTGAAAGACATCAAAAATGAGAAAAATCTGCTGCGAATGCAACAGTTAAATACGGTACACCTTATTTCTTATGTTTTATCTGTAGGATTCAATTTTGTTATAAATTTAGATACAAAGTCATATTATGATACATTGTGATTTTCAAGTAGTATTTATCACATAACAAATGATAATAAGAAAAAACATTTTCGTTGACTTATGACTTGTTAACAACTGTCTTTACATTTTTTATAGTGACTATCAATATCTAAAGAAATGGTTAAAGATTATTTTTACTTTTTAGTATATGTTTACCTTGTTTTCTTTTTTTTCTTTTCTTTAGGTTGAATCACTTATTTTCAGCATTCTTGCATGTACATGGCAGATGTGTTCTTCTTTCTTCACATTTTTCCCCTTTACAAGAATTAGCTTTATGTCTTTTTTTCTACAAAATTTATTATTACTATTGTAAGCAAAATAACTCAAATGTAATGCAGCAACATAGTACCAGCATAATTGAACTTTGTGTCTTGATGCTTGTTTTGTTGGCTTTATTGTACCATTATAATATTGACACTAAAAATGTGAAGATATATCTTGTATCACAAAAATAAAAATTACTGTCCAAGTGTCTTCAGCTATCAATATGTTCTCTTCTTCAAATATTTTGTCTGAGGTGTCTTCTGGTGTAGCCATACCTAATACTTCTCTACCTTCAGTCTTTCTGATCTTGTTCCTTTGCAGTGATGCCCACTTTTTTCTTTATAATGCTTTTGTTGTTTTGATCAATGACATAATTGTGATGTAACTGTTACTAACTTCAGATTGAGTGGCAAGGTGAGATGCCAAGTGTATACATAACATTGCTGAATTGTATTACATCATCATGAAGAGGTTCTGCAAGCTCTAAATCCACTCAACAATTACAATGGCATTTTTAGGTTCTGCAGACTTGAAGCAACTCACGATGTAATGATGACATCAATTATCACTATATTGATACTCAATGCAAAACTTGGTATAAAAAGGGATAGATTGCTCAGTTTTTACAATAGGTCTAAGTTTTTATTCTTTTTTATAGTATAAAGCGATGTCAAGAAAAAGACTAACATTTGAAAGCCTCTCTGATATCAAAGCAGAGGGCTGTAATGCTGAGTTTCATGCTGCAATTGAGTTCTTGTCTCCCATGAAAAAGAGCACCTCTGTAAGGGAGTACTATCACGGGAAAGTGACTGATGGAGGAAGCTCCTTCAGGATTGCTGGATTTGACACTAATAGCTGGGCAAAATTATCTGCCATTAGTGCAGCAAAGAGCCCACCCTCATAAAAATTCTTAACAAGATCATGCAAGATTTCTGTAGCATTTCCATGCAAGTTCTTAGGCAAGATTATTCATACTCGTGCATGATAAGGTTCCTGCATGATTATGAATGATCTTGAGTGAGATTTAATGCAAAAACTATAAAGGTCCAGCCAAGATATTACGTAAGATCATGCAATAGAACTTGCATGAGTTTGGAACAAGGATCTTGCATGATTATGAATGATCTTGATTTAGATTTCTTGCAACATCTGACTAGGTCCAGCCAAGATGCTAGGTAAGATCACGCAATATAACTTGCATGATTTTGGAACAAAGATCCTGCATGATTATGAATGATCTTGAGTTAGATTTTTTGCAAGATGTGACGAGGTCCAGGCAAGGTATTATGTAAGATCGTGCAATATAACTTGCATGATTTTGGAACAGGGATCCTGCATGAACATTAAAGGTCTTCAGTTGCATTTCCTGAAAGATCTGGCAAGGTCTTATTCAAGATATTATGTAAGATTAGGCATTTTGCATGACCTTACAACAACGGTACTGAATATGATCATCAAAGATCTTTAGTTAGATTTACTGCAAGATCTTTTAAGATGTTACCACATGTAAGATCTTGCAATAAACTTGCATGGCTTTGGACTAATCATCCTGCTTGATCGTTAAAGATTGTCAGTTTTTTTGGCAAGAATGATAAGATCTATTTAATATGCTACGTAAGAACATGCAAAAAGATGCATGAATTTATATCCATGATTATGCAAGATGCTAAGGTGTATTTTCTCTTATAACCCTTTTCCTTACACAAGTAATTGCAAAGATTAATCCTTTAGACAACTTTTTGAATTATTTATGTTGTCATTGAAATCATCCATTATTCGACGCCACACCTTTTGACCACGCCCAATCAGCCATTTTGATCGTTTTTCATAGAGTATCTTTGTGCCTTTCAAGAGCTCTCAGTAGACCTGCAAGTTCTATTCCATTCACTTAAAAGTGCTCCAAAGTACCTAAACTGCTTGCACCTACATAAATTTTAGCTGCTGCATTTACTTACAATCAGTTTCATTGCCTTTACAATATCATCAACAAATAGTCAACTTTTTGCAAAAAAAAAAATAAATAAGTGTTGAATAGCAATTATATCAAAGTGCCGACAAAGCATTCTTTCACTTTTCTATTCTTTCCTATGGTTTCTATTTTACCACTAATATTATTCAATACCAATTTCTGCCAAGAAGGTGTGGTTTCCTGTAAAACGCACGTGTTTGCCCTAAAAAGAGGCGTGGTAATTGCTTTTTTATTAATTGTTATTACCTTGTTGTAGTTCTTCAACAAATTGTCAGGCAAAGAG
>NW_003546247.1:424089-450407 GCF_000090795.2 Amphimedon queenslandica | reverse complement strand
GTCCCATTGTCCTACTGTACTGTTCTCCTGCTGTCCTATAGTTCTCCTACTGTCCTGCTGTCCCACTGTCCTGCTGTCCTATACTGTATTGTTCTCCTACTGTCCTGCTGTCCTATACTGTCTGGCTGTCCCACTGTCTTACTGTCCTGCTGTCCTATACTGTCCTGCTGTCCTATACTGTCTGGCTGTCCTGCTGTCATAGCCACTGTGCTGCTGTCCCACTGTCTTACTGTCCTGATGTCCTATACTGTCTGGCTGTCCTGCTGTCATAGCTACTGTGCTGCTGTCTCACTGTCCTGCTGTCCCACGCCACTATATTATTGCTGTCCTATTGTCCTGCTCTCTCATAATGATAATTGTCCTACTGGCTAGACCGGTAGACCCACCCATTATGATGATGGTTAGCATTACGTCATTTGGATACCTGGTACATGAGCAATGACCCAAAAATCTTTTGTCTATTGTGATCTTGTAATACTGTATATGTTCTTGGATACTTTAGTAATCTTTAAAAACCTTTATTATCAAACAAAGTCTTACAATCTTACCAGATATTGGATCATCATGACATCATATAAGATCTTAGGTCTCCAGTGATCTTGTAATATTGGCGATTGTTTAAAGATCTTTAATAACTTGATTATCAAACAAAATCATACAATCTTACCAGATATTGCATCATCATGACATCATACAAGATCTTAGATCTCCAGTGATCTTGTAATATCGCAAGATCATGGTTTCTTTAAACATCTTCAACAACTTGATTCTCAAGTACAATCTTACCAGATATTGCATCACTATGACATATGACATCAAACAAGATCTTAGATCTCCAGTGATTTTGTAATAATGCAAGATCATGGGTTCTTTAAAGATCTTCAAAAACTTGATTATCCAGCAAAATCTTACAATCTTACCAGATATTGGACAAGATCTTAGATCTCCAGTGATCTTGTAATAATGTATAATCTTGGATTCTTTAAAGACATTTAGAACTTCATTATGAAACAAAATATTACAATCTTACCAGATACTGGACAATCGTGTCATCACGTAAGATTTAGATCTTTAGTAATCTTGTAATAATGCATGATCTTGTTAAATTTAATGATCTTAAAAAACTTATTTTGAAACAAAATCTTTATGTTATACAAGATCTTGGCTATCATAAATAATTTTATGAATGTCAATCCAAAATAACCCTTAAAGATCTTCGAATCAAACAAGATCTTTGACAATGTAAGATTTCAAAAGATATTTCCATTGACATTTCATGCAAGATTCTTGTTAAGAATTTTCATGATCACATAAGATCATGCATTGTTGCAAGGATGCTTTATCATACAAAATCTTAACGCCCCTTGTAAGATCATCTAAGATCCTGCTAAGAAGTTTTATGAGGGCAGTCCTCTTACCAACTGCGAAGTTAAAAAGAGCAATTATGGCGATGCACTTGAGTTCATTGTGAGACCTATTACTGAGATTGAGCCTTCCCCAAGGACAATAGAAGTGCCTTTTCCAGAGAAAGCCAAAAACTGAGCATATCAGAAATATTGGATGCAGCATATGGTGTGTTGGACAATCTTGGCTGTAAAGTTATAGATTTAGCTCGTGCTAAAGTAGTACAAACTAGACGCTTACAAGAAGTCACCATGGCAGATCAAACAGGAACCATGAAGCTATGCTGTTGGGAGAAAAATGTGGATGAACTTAAGGAATATTCCACATATGATTTTAGAAATTCGTCTGTTGGAACATTCAGGGATGAGAAAACTCTCACACTAAGAGGGAATAGTTCATTCCCTCTAAGAACAAATAAAGATGATAATATTACAACACCGCAATTTGATATCAAGGATGTGGATATTTCTGATGTTATCAATGATGCCAGGATCATAGGGACCCAGTATTGTAATCTGTATTGGGGCTGCATTAGTTGCGGAAGCAAACTTGATTCAGTTGAACATGAGTTCTATAAATGCTTAAAGTCTCACATTGTACAAGAGAGATCCAATTATAAATTTCAAGCATCATGTAATATCCTGTTTGCATCTGCAGGTGGACATAAACTATTGAAAGCTTGTACTCCTGTAATCAAAAGTCTACAAGGAGACAGCATTGACAATCAAGCTGAACAGAGTCTTCTCAAGACTAAGCATCTGATGGTCGTAACATATTCAGAAAGAGACGATTACATTAAATCAATTGTTGTATCCTCTAACCCAGTTATGTAATGTATGCTTTCATTATTGTTTTTCATTTAATCTTTTTCTCATTTACCGTACTAACAATTTTTGCATATCAAATCAATTATTATTAAATTTAAGCTGCAATATTGCATTTGGTATTAAATACCATATAAGAATAAAAAACAAAGGATAATATCAAGTTGAGAATTATTGAAGTAATGTGATCAAATTTTAAAAAATAAAAAAAGGGGCAACTAAAACAATAATATAGTGGTATGATTCACTGCTTTTCTCATGTAAGCAAATAAAGAAAGTTTAATATGAAAGAGGGAGGCAAAATAGAAAGCCGTTAAAGAAGAAAAATACTTTATTAATTTACAATGGTAATAATAATAATAACAATAATTATAATATGGCCGCCTGCAAGTGTTGCCAGTGCAACGGTGTTATGGCCAAATGCGTTTGTTGTACCTGCTCGAAACGAAAGTAGCCATGCCCTTTGTGTTTTCTTGGGGAAAAGGGAGGCTGTCAGAATCCTTTTGGCTCCGGCAATGGGCCTGCTGTCTCCCCTGCTTCGTCGCCACGTGGCAGTCCTTCTTCCTCCGTGGACTCTGACCCATTACCCTTGACCTCTAGTGGAAGTAGAAATGCCCCACGACCACAGCCTTCCCTATCAGCTGTTCTGCACTCTAGTTCGCCTATCCCTACTCCTTCCCTACCTTCTTTCTCGGAGATTTGCAGTCTACAAGTTGCGACACTGTACCATGTCCCAAAAGCTGTTAGGGATCGTTGGGCTGACATCCTTTCTTTTCCTCTTAGATCAGTAGTGGACTGCCCTGTGAATCTGGAGGTCTGGAGTCATCTCTTTATGCTCCCAAAGTGCATCCTTTTTCTTCCTCGTTCTAAGGTTCGCAAGAAAGTTAGGTCCCTTGTCTCTCTCATCAAAGAGCGTGTTAAGGCCTGGAAGGATGGCTCTTTTTTGGACCACTGGGAGAAGGCCAGTAATAGGACCTCCTCTATTGTCACCTGTCAGTCATCTTCCCATAGTGCAAATCGAGCCCGAGCAGCCGTACAAATTGGCCACCTTCGGAAAGCTCTCCAGATCTTGAACTCACCCCTCCAGATGAGGAGTCCTACGCCTCCATGCTCTTCAAGCACCCTCAAGGCTCTCATCTCCTCCCCATCCCTCCCCAACCCTTTGTCTTTCTCTACCTTCAATTTCTACTCCTCCCTCTTCTCCTCCCTCACTTCCTTTTCTCCCAACTTCTCAGCCCTCACTTTCCCCCACTCTCTCTCCTACTCTTTTTGATTTACCTCCCGCCTCATCCTCTCCTCTCTCCCTTCTTCCCTCCCCTCACCCACCCTCCCCCCCTCTCCTTCCTACAACTTTTTCCTTTGTCTCTCCTCCTCTCAATTTATCTCCTCCACTTCCCTCTATTTCTACAGGTGTAGTCTCTAAATCGGTCCTGTCTTTCCTTCCTAATTCAGCTCCTGGTCCTTCAGGTCTCCGCCCTAATTATCTTAAGAAGGGGATTTGTTGTCCCTCCCCTTCCACTGCTGCCAATTTCCTCCGCCTTATGCAACTCAATGCCCTTATGACATCTAGTCTTTACCCTCAGGCGATTGCCCCATTTTTATGTGGAGCTTCTCTCCTTGCTTCCCGCAAAAAATCTGGTGGTCTTCACCCAATTGCGATAGGAGAGGTCTTTCGGCATTTGGCCTCTAAATGTATTGTCTCTCTTGTGACTCCACATATTGAGAGTATTTTCCACCCATACCGAGCAGGAGTTGGCTCTCCAAACAGTGTGGAGGCCATTGTTCATTCAGTTAAGCTCCTTGTTTCTGATTCAGACATTCTTTCTATCTCTAGGCATTGCTTACTCATAGATTTTACTAATGCTTTTAACTGTATAGACCACACTGCTTTGCTTCAGGAAGTTTGCTCTCATCTCCCATCTCTCCCACTGGGTTGAGTTCTGTTATGGGTCCGAGTCTAACGTCCAAAGCACACCATTTGTAGTCGCTGTGGGGTTCAGCAGGGAGACCCATTGGGTCCCTTTCTTTTCTCTCTGCTCCTCCACCTTCTGGTGAAATGGATTGCTCAGGATGTTCCAGGCCTCCTCAATGGGTGGTATTTAGATGATGTGGTTCCTTTAGTCCTCCTGAGGATCTTCGCTCTGCTTTGGCCATCATCAAGGAGGCAGGTCCTTTATTTGGGTTGTCCATGAATCATGCCAAGTCTCATTTTTCTCTTGATCCCTCAATCTCTCTCCTGTCCTCTCTGTCTGGTATCCCAGTTTCTTCGAAAGGATTTGTCTTTTTTGGTGCCACTGTGGGTCCTGATTCCTTTTGCTAATCAGTAGTTGCTAAGAGAGTTGACAAAATCAAGTCCCTGATCTCTATGCTTCCGTCTCTCGAAGACCCCCAATTCGAATTTTCTCTGCTGCGTTCTTTCCTCACTTTATCTAAGTTCTTGTGTGCTTTGTGAACCTCCCCACTCTCCATGACTGCCAACAATTTGACTCTGTAGTGTTTGATGCTCTCTCAGACCTCATTGGAGGTTCGGTCTCATCCTGGGCTCAGCAAAAGGAATCCCTTCCCATCCGGCTAGGAGGCTTAGGACTTAGACCGGCTGGGGTACACGCTGCTGCTATTTTTCATAGCTCTGTTGATGCCTGCAGAGACCTCATTCACTCCTTGCTAGCTCTGTCCATGCCTGCAAAGACCTCATTCACTCTTTGTCTGGCATTTAGTTCCTTCCTCGTACTTTTCTTCAGCCCTTGCATGTTTTGTTCAGGATTGGGATGGTCCCCCATCTCCTCTTTTCATGATTCTGAGGTTCCTGTCTCCCAGAAGTCTTTCTCCCGTATTATTGACAATTCCCTATTAAAAGGTCTTCTGTCCTATGCTTGCGGCCCCAGATTTCGTGCTCTGGCTTTATCATCTAGCCTTCCAAGTACTGGTGACTGGCTCACAGCCATTCTCTCTCCCAATCTGGGTCTTCATATTCTGGGGCCTGAGTTCCTCACTTGTGTAAGGTACTGGCTTGGTGTACTTATCTTTGCTCCTGATCAGGATTGTCCTATTTGCCTCAGACCAGCAGATCCTTTTAGCAATCATGAGGTGTCTTGTGGTGGCAATAGTGACAGGATTTCATGGAACAATACCCTGAGGGATATTATATTCACGACTGCTCAGTCGGCTGCTCTCTCTCTCCCTGGAAAGAGGTTTCCTCTTTAGTGCCTGAATCATCTGCTAGATCTGCTGACATCTTTATCCCATCATGGTCTCTTGGATGCCCAGCAGCTTTGGATGTCACTGTTGTGTCTCCAGTGCAGCAGCAGACCCTCTCACAAGCTGCCTCAGAGCACAGGTATGCCCTTCTTGTTGCTGAGGAACGCAAGAATGTTGTGCATTTAGAGGGGTGTCGTAAGATTGGTGTCATCTTTCAGCCTGTAGCTGTGGAGTCTCTGTGATGTTGGAGTAAGGCAGCCGTTTATGTGTTCCGCACCATCACTGGTCATCTAGCTTCTCGCCTGGGGCTAGATCAGTAAAAGGTGTCCCTACATCTAATCCAGAGACTTTTGGTCGCACTGTGGCGCACTAATGCTCACCTGTGGTTGAACCGCTCCCCTATCCTTCCACCCAATGTGGATGGGCAGGTCTTACTCCTTCTTCCTTTGTTATTAGTTTTTGTTAACACATGTATAGTTTCTTTGTTTTACTTTTATTGTATTTTTTCCTCATAGGGCCTTCCCTTTCCTCTCCTTTTTTGCTTTTCTCTATAATTAGCTCTAATTAGTTTTTGTTTTTGGGTTCATTATATTAATAATAATAATAACAATAATGATAATAATAATAACAATAATAAAAAGATGGCGGATCGTTGCTGCTCCTGTTATAGTAGTCGGTCTCGTTGTATTAGGTGTTACTGTGATCAGAACCATCAGTTGGGTGTGTCTTGTGACGCAAAGAGGCTAGGTACCTGCCACAACTTACCATCAAGGCAATCACTAGCCCATTCTCCTTCACCACCGCAGGAATCCATTCATCTTTTTAGTTCTACCCCCGATCTTTCTTCCATAAGTGCGTCTTCTCCAAGTGCTGGTTCCTTTGTTCCCAACACTGAGGACAGGGATACTAGCCTGGAAGGTGACACTCGTGTTTTACAACAGAGTGAAGTCCAGAACCTTCTGATGGAGGCTTGTGACACTTCCGAAAACTCTTTCACCATTAGTCTTGAATGATCCTCCCGGTGGCACTCTGTCACTCAACTAACAGGTTCTCATTACTTTGTGCCTATAGGTGCTGTGGGTCGACATTACATTGCATTGCTAACTGAGGAAATCAAGCAACTGCCTTAACAAATTCACGCTTCTGAGAGACTAGTTGTTTTTAGTTCTGTCATGCTACAAAAAGACAAGATGGTTAAGAGTGCTAAAGAAGTCCCAACGTATCATTGACAGACGTCTATCAATGTGGTCAGTAGAGAAATTTGATCTGCTCGTTCAAGAGGCAGTTAGATGTGATTGTTGTTTTTATTTGGCCCAGAAGAGACTGAGTAGCAACCAGTCTCCTGCTCATATTGCCTAGGTCTTCACCAGGCTGATTTTGTCGGGCAAGGTAAAGGCAGCTATGCAATGGTTGTCAGGTGAATTTCGACGTGGCTTATTACTCCATACTGACTCTGTGCAGCTACAGTTGATAGTCAGACCCGCTCCATTAAAGTTGTTAATGCCATGAAACTTAAACACCCGAACCTTAACTACCTTGCTCATTAACCTTACTGTTAGATACTGAACTTTCTCCTATTGAAGATATTGATATTACTGGCTCACACTTTGCCACTGCTGCTCACAGGATTCAGGGAAGTGGTGGTCTTGGTAGTTGTGATTCTTAACATTGGAAAGACGTTTCATTACGTTATGGCCCCCATAGCTCTCGTTGGGATGCAGTGGCTTCACTTGTTACTTTGTTGAGTAATTCCATTGTAGACTGGAACTTAATTAGAGCCCTTTTGGCTAATAGACTTATTGCTTTAGATAAACATCCCGGTATTTGTCCTATAGGTATCGGTGAAACACTCTGACATATAATATCTAAGGTTGTTTGTCTGATTACTAGGAATGATGCTGAGGAGGTGTGTGGTTCCAGCCAGTTATGCACTGGTGTTCAATGCAGCATTGAGGGAGCAATACACTATGCTAGAGATATGTTTAGTTCACGTGATTGGGGACTACTAATGGTTTATGCTAGGAATGCTTTTAACTCGCTCAAGCGTTCATCACTCCTATGGAATATTAGGATACTTTGGCCAAGGGCATCTAGATTTGTGTTTAATACATAATTACAAGAGTCACTCCCCCTGATTATTAAGGGATATGCTTAAGCTCTGTTTAATTGTGAAGGAGTGATTCAAGGGGATCCTTTGTCAATGTTCGTCTATGCAGTAGGTACTGTTCCACTTATTCAGACACTCAAGGTGTTCATCTCTACACTAACCCAGATATGGTATGCTGACAATGCCTCAGTTACTGGAGAGCTATCAGAGTAGTTTGATCATCTGCTATCACAAGGTCCTAAGTTGGGTTACTACCCAGAGCCCCACAAGAGTTGTCTTGTTGTCAAGGAATTAATGGTTCTTCAAGCTCAAAAGCTCTTTGGTGACCTGGGCATCAAGATCACTACTGGTAACCATCTTCTCGGCAGTGTCATTGGTGACATTAAGGGCTGTAAAGGTTTTGTTACTAAGAAGGTACAAGGTTGGATTAATTTAATTACTGTATTATCTGACATAGCTGTCACACAGCCACAAGCCGCCTACTGTGCCTATACCAAAACACTTCAGAATGAATGTACCTTTCTACAACATGTGACTCCTGACTGTCAGTCTCTGTTTACAGACTTGGGTCAGTTATATGCCTGTTTGGTCAAGAGTGTTCTACCAGTGACAAGTCATTGTTCTCTCCAACTCAGACTAGGAGGGTTAAGTATAAGGAACCCTGTTACAACAGCTGCTGCCCATTACACGGCTTCTAGATCAGCCTGTAAACAATTAATGCTGTTACTGGTGCTACTCCTTTCTCATCATACGATTACATCTGCCAAGTGCATTCTGCTAGGAAAGTCACTCACTATCTCGAAGGAAAGTGGATAATTCCACCTTCACCCACACTCTCTCTTCCCTAAATGATAATAAGAGAACTATCAAACGTACAAGGGACTGTCTATCCTCTTGGCGAAACGTTCTTCCTGTTATAAAAGACAACTTTGACTTATCCTGCAATGAATTTAGAGACGCTCTGTGTCTACAATATGCTAAACCCTTACTGAATCTTCCCCAAAGATGTGATGGCTGCAGTAATATTTTCACCACTTCTGATGCATTGGACTGTATGAACTTTCCGACATAATGGGATAAGAGATGTACTTTATGATATGTCTTCTTTGGCCTGGAGCCAGGTAATCAAGGAACCAGTAGCACGGAATGGTTTGGATGGTCTAATTGGAGACATCTCAGTACGCGGAGTCTGGCAGTCACAATCTACTACCATCTTTGATGTAAGGGTAGTAGACTCAGATGCTCTTCTTATACTGGGAAGCCACCACTACAAGACAGCAGAGAGAGATAAGAAGAACAAGTACTGAGAAGCTCGCAACTCAATCCACTGCAGCTTTACTCATCTTTGTAACAGTGGATGGTCTGTTTGGCCCAGAGACAAACACCTTCTTGAAGCGTATGGCTGACAAACTGTCTATCAAGTGGGATCGACCATACAGCACAGTCATTTACTGGATACACTAGACTTTCATTTGCTTTATGAAGGGCCACCAATTTATGTGTGAGAGGCACGAGAGCTAACATTCGCACCAATAATCTCGAGCGAATATTACTATCTATCCTCACCAGTTAACATTAAACTTATCAAATCTCACTATAGTCTTATTTCATTTTATTTTATTTATATTATGTTCTGCCTTATATTGCTATATTTTCTTGTCCACCTTATGCTGTTATATTTCTTGTTATAATAATAATAGTGATAATAATAATAATAATAATTATTATTATTATAATAGCATCCTTTTGGGTTTTTTTGTTTTTTTTTTCTTCATTTGGTTGGTTTTTATAATAATAATAATAATAATAATAATAATAACAATGATAATAATATTAATAATAATAACAATAATAATAATATTAATAATAATAATAATAACAACCACTACAATAATAACAAAGTAATAAAAAACGAAAACAAACAACAATGTTGACAATAAAAATGATTGTAGTAGTTATAATTAAAAAAGCAAAGGAGAGAAAGGGAATAACACATTACTCACATGGTTTGTTTTGTCATTCTATTGTTATCTATATGTAATGGATAGGGTCAATGTTACAAAGGATTAAATACACGGACATCAAAATAATGTTGTCTCAAACCTTTCTCTTCACACGCCATTCAACATTACATCAAGACCAGTGTTTTGATCACAATGAGCCATCTGAAGGGGGAAGTGTTCATTTATGAGTGGTTGCAGATGGGGTTCTACCTAAACATTAGAATAAACCTCAGATAATAATGTAGCAGTGATGTCACAAGCCTCATTATGGCAGATAGTTGTAAATCACATGCAGGGCATGACAAAGCATAGTCCAGGGAGAAACGCTGACCACACATACAGTCAGATGGAGCGTCAGGAATAATCCATCTTCACTGAAGAAGAATGGCATCTCCAAGAGCAAGATAGTGGAGGTGGAAATCCAGAAAGGTTAAGGGGAGAGTTGAAACCCAGTATGTTGCTCCTTTCTTAGTGCAATGATCAAGTGTACAACTTAATAATAATAACTAAAACGTAGAAAAATTACATGTAAAGAATCAATTCAAAATTTTACCTTATCAATATAGTCGAGATTCACTCTTTGTATAAAGAATAAGAAACACACTAAATAATGAGAAATACTGTGTATGTGACTTTGTCATTCAAAGCCTCTGGTCTCCCTTTCCTCTCTGTTTTTCCATCAAACTTAAATGTTGAGATGTAAAAGAGGGACAATGCAATGGTCCCTTAATGATTGATAATTTATCTGATTTCAATGATTCCTCCTAACCTACTAATCAATTTTATACTCTATAAAATATGGATAAATCCAATAAAAGTTGAATGCTGCAACAATACATAGCTCTAATCATTTGTCAAAAGCACATTCTTAATAAATTGTTTGCAATACACAAGCTTCATGTACTTCTACATGTAATGTACAAAAAGATGTAATATAATTTAGCATTCAATACAAATTACAAGTATTATATGCATAATACATGTGTACATGTACGATTATTAGTGTTATGTACACTTCCCTTTTGGTCTAATTTAATTCTTTACTTTATGCTAGTCTTCAAAAATGTTGTGCATAGGTCTCTTCTTGTTTTCTTGGAGAGAGGAGAAAAGATATTTCAGAGAGTGGAGTGAGAGTAAATGAGATTGTGAGAAATAGACACGATACACTCAACAACTATTATTCTTCATGGCTAAACTTTGTGTAAACAATGACATCATTTGTTGTGATAACGTACACTATATTGTAATTAATGCTATATACAATGTAATAGAGCAGTACTAACTAACAATACACTGTGCTGATTCAGCAATAATAGAGCATATACACAAAATGGCACAAAATAAGCAAATTGTATTACTTTAAAACTGAGGATGCACACATGTTTATGCTTACTGATTCAGATGAAATGATACTTGGTTGGTAACAGTGAAAACATAAGAGACATGTACTTGTTTAGCCATACAAGTACAATGAGAATAGTGGCTAAAATTCTATCCGTGTAGAACAAAAATTATGATTAGGTAAACTTAGCTATACCTATTTCATTCCTCATTTACTGACTCTAGTTTCCATTTTCCTTTCCTTTCCTCTATCCAAGTTATACATTACATTAGATTGTGTTGAATTGGTGAACGCATTGCCAAAAGTTACCAGATGAGAAGACATAGAAAGACAGAAGAGGTAGCGTGTGGCTGTTTAATGGGCTTCAAACCATAGGAACATAAATCAAAGAGAAAGAGCCTAGTCTAAAAGAATGGGAATTATTTAAAGGAAAGAGAGAAAAAAAATAGAGCATATCAGGTTACAAATATGATGCTTAACAAGAATTACAGTAATTCAATATTCTAACTTACCATAATCAGGTACAATTATAGAGGTAATGTGATGAGTGTAATCCAATACATGTACAATTGTATATGTATAATTATTGTTTAGATGACCTATTTAAAAAATGAACTATGTATAAAGAAACGAACAGACATGAATCATGCATAAATACAAAACTTGATGTACATTGTGCACACATTAAATTGCTAAATCATAAAACAAATGTATGTACATCTATAAAGTAAACTAAAATTTTAAGCAAAATCAAATTGAATTACGTGTATTATAATAGTGTACAAAAATACTTCTTTTTGTTGAATTGAAAATACAGTGACCACAGCAAGTAAACTTTTCTTTACGTTCCTAATAGAATGAAAAGATTGATAACCATCATTTGTGACCATAATTGACAAAAGGTACCTTATGGCGGATAGGAAAATTTGTCTTTATAGCCTTAAAAATCCAACTTCATGAGCTCCATTTATCATGAAACTACTCCAGTGGATGCAAAAAGTTACCATGTAACTTTCAGAAACAATGGTTGTCAAACAGAGCACTCACAGGTTGATATTTTTCATTATAATGATGAATTTAAGGTACTTTTGGATGAAATTTTAATATTTTTTTAATTGCTGCTATTTTATAGCAAAGAAAAAGTTGTACAACCTGTGCTATTTTTAAATTTTTACCATGCACTGTTTAGAAGTTATAGATCATTGAACTTTAAATATTTAAGAACATTCCTGCATAACTTTTCATACTTTATATGCCATCTTTGATCTTGTGTCATTTCTGGATACCTCCGTATATTATAAAACTGGCGGGAAAAATAAATTGCAAAGTGGGGTTAAGTTATGATGTCATATTAGTCAAACCATTAATAAAAATGGCCGCCAGTATGTATTTCCTGACTATTGTTCATTTAGCTGTTTCATCTGGTGAATGCACGCTCTACGAAGCTCTAAAGCTTGCAATCGTGGCATAATGAAGGCAAACACTCAATCAAGTTTGTATGCAGTGAATGCTTTTGTGATACACTGATGTTTGAAAGTGAACAAAACTCTATGAGAGATTGCAGCCCATTCTGCAAAACTTAAAGAACTTTTGCCAAGTGATGGAACATAAGTCAATAGAAAATAATATTATAAAAACAATCATATTACTAAAAATTAAAGTACTCTTATTATATTCAAGAATTCTTTACTCAGTTTTCAACCATTTTAAAAAGTTTAGTAAAGTTTATTGCATCTCACTATTGAGAAAAAAATTGAAAAAATTATATGTTGTAGAAAAAGTATAAAGGAAACAATTTGTGTTCCGAAAACTAAATTGTGCGTTCAGCCCGTTGTACCTTAAAAATCTGCCATAAGGTACCTTTTGTCAATTATGGTCACATTTATGTGTTAAATGACATCCTTACTAGACTATCTCCTCCTGCTTTTCTAATTACAAAATTTGTGTGTGCAAAGCTACCTAGTTTATGTGTAGTTACAAAGTGTGTGTAATGCATGTATTAAATATGTTCATGTGGTATGCCATGTTGTACCCCTTTAGAGTCACTGTACCAATGTAACTAACAGTGGTTACGGTACTTATATAAACCCCGGGCTCTATGCCAAAATTTGAAGAACCAATTCATTCAGGTGCATTGAGCCATTGGGGATTATGCACTATCATACCCATAAAGGGTAAAAGTGCTTAATAATAATATCATAGTGATAATGAACAAAAAATGGTGTCATGGTCACTATAATATGTATCTGACACTTCATTAACAAGGTCAGAAATCGATCTGTTATAGTAAATGTGATCGATTAGTCAGCTACGATCAGTAGTTTGCTCCTTTACAATTTCATTAAAATTGTGAAGTGTCGTAAAATTGATTAATCTGGTATCATAATTACAAGATAATAAATCAAAGTTAAAATGTCCAAGTATAAGTGTTGAAATCCAAAACCATTTACATGATCTCTTATGGCATTTACTGTACTAAGTAATGAATCCATAGTGCTACACACCCAAGAGTTACCATGCATGATCCGTGAATGATGGGTATCAGGCCTGGACCAGGTTTGATTCTATAACGGTCCAGCATCAACGGCCATCACTGCTGAATCGAGGCTGTTGCTCTGGCCTGGACTAGTATCTATTTCAGTCTTGATGTAGTCATAGCTGATACAGTAATGCCTGTTCGTCAACACTAGTCCAGGCTGTACATCAGTACTGGATCAGATCGATGCTTTTCAAGTTGGCAGCCCCTTGTGGACTATCTGACATGTTTTGTTAAAGAAAATCACCTTAATCTGACACTTTAAATGGTAACTAAAATTATTTTTTTTGATTTTTCAATAATCAAATCACAGAATCTATACTACAACAAATAAACAACAGTTATGCACTTATTTCTATCAAAAAGTCTTTCACTTGCAAGAAAATGCTCTTTACATTTTATCTTTATTGTTGGCAGCCATCTTCCTGTTTCAGCAACAATGCGGGGGAGTGCAATTTGTGATGTCATCAGATGAATTGATGGCTGTTCCTTGCATCACTTTCATGTAGAATAGATGTGTTATAATAGCTGCAATAATACAAAACAAGGACAAGTTTATACTGCTTCCACTTCCAGATGATATGGTGATATGATTGCTATACAAATGAAGCACATTCTTGGGCCTAACCATTCATTTCAAGTTCTTCTTTTAGCTGATAAACCCACATATTCTTTAACATATCTATTCTGCATGAAAGAGATGCAAGGAACAGCCATCAATTCATCTGATGACATCACAAATTGCACTCCCCTGCATTGTTGCTGAAACAGGAAGAAGATGGCTGCCAACAAAAAAGATGAAATGTAAAGAGCACTTTCTTGCAAGTGAAAGACTTTTTGATGGAAATAAGTGCATAACTGTTGTTCATTTGTTGTATAGATACTGTGATTTGATTATTGAAAAATCAAAAAAAATAATCTTAGTTACCCTTTAAGAGGAATCTTGTTGGCTGTATGCACTAGGGCTAAATCACTGGATGTTTTGTGAGTACCGTGGACTACATCATTAATGTTATACTATTTTTAGGCTATTTTGAACCATTTATTACATAAACATGAGTAGGATAAACGATATTTTGAGTAAAAAGTTGGCACATGTAGATACACAATCAAGCTAAACAAATTAATTGAGCAGATACATGACTGGAAAATAAAACGACTGACACCTTCCAATTAAAGTTTACCACATCTTGCCTACAAAATCTCTATGATACGAAAGTAAAGACCCGGGTTTATGAGGAATAATCAAAGGGGTATAAACTGCATGAACAAACTTATAATAAATTTAGGCTAATTATTATTGTGAGATTAATGACCAGTTTAATTGACTATAATTAGAAGTACATACCTTTCATTATGGATTCTCCATTAACTTTCTAGTATTGAGCCAAGCATTGAAATATAGCCAGAAGACCTTTCTGCAATAATCATGACACTAGTGAAGACGATGAGAAATCAGGCATAAAAATGGTTCACTACATGTGATTGTCACTATGTTATTAATTAGGGTGAATGTATTAGTGATCATGATGATGAAGATATTGTACTGAGAGACTTATATGAATGATAGTCACAATTGTGGTAAAATAGTTTATTAATTATATGTGTAATTGTTACTTTTCATTAGAATTTTTGATGCAGAAGATTATTCTACAAAAATTAGTATAGTAGGTGCTCCTTTAATTCATATTAATTTATTAATTTAGCAAGGCCACTAGTATACATTCTATAGTGACCTTATCTCACTAAGTTTCAAGACAAGAATATCTTAGGTTTGTTTAATTTCATGTGAAAAGCTATATTCATTATTCAGGTTGTCATGAACTGAAACTTTCTTGTTTAAAGCTCTTGTTAAGGTCAGTTTAATCATAGTGTTTTAATTTATTATCATCATTTGTGACCATAATTGACAAAAGGGCCCTCATGGCGGATTTTAAAATTGATCGTTATAATGGAAAATATCAACCTGTGAGTGCTTTGTTAGACAATCATTGTTTCTAAAAGTTTCATGGTAACATTTTGCATCCTGTGGAGTAATTTTATGATGAATGGGGCTAAGGAAGTTGGATTTCTTAGGCTAGAAAGACAAATTTCACTACCCGCCATAAGGTACCTTTTGTCAATTATGGTCACATTTGTCATTATAGTTCACTTCAAATAGCATTGAAATTTTTTGTGAACCTGCCTTCATCATGCTGGTTAAGGAAGGTATGTAGTTCCTTTGCTTATGTAGAATTTATGCCTCATTATAGTTATGTTATGGAACTAAGCTTTGTAGGACTATGTGTGACATGATACCTTTGAAAGATCTGCTTCACTACATGGAACCCGAGAGTTAATTAATGTTGGAGATTTTGGGAAATTAATTTCTCTGTAATGTAAGTTTATTGTTTTAGTGCCTTCTTAATTTATGGCTCTGTAGGTGTCTCAATTTACAAAACATGAAGTGTCTTACTTGTGGAACATTGGTAGACTATGATAAAGAAAACAATTGTAACCTTTTTTTGGTTTTAATAATAATTCCAAATCATTTTACATTAATAATAATTAAGTATTAATTAAGCATAACAGGAAGTACGTCATAATGAGGCTTAATAAATATCGTTATCGTTGTCGGATCAGGTCTGGCACCAGCATAAATTGTGGCTGATTCGTCGATATCAAATTAGGACATTGCCCCAAATCCTTGGTCCAGGCTCGATCATCAGTAATGATTCAGGACTGGTCCATGTTCCAACTCTTGGGCTTGTACTGGGAGATCTGTATAGCAAAGCAAGAGCTATGTCTGAAGAATTGGGCAACTGCAATTTGGCAACAATGCCTTCAATGTTGCCGCCACTGTTAAAAGTTGAAACGTCATAATTTTTAACACTGGGATCGACACTCATCATTACTACTACCCCTTTGTTATTATCAGATTGCCTATCACACCTGACTACATGTGACCATCACATATTTTAGGAGACAAATATGATGGACTAAGCCATGTTTCACGAGAACAGAAAACACTGGCAGCTTTGATGTTACTATGACATAATATATCTGGTATTTAGGCATGAATGGACCTTACATTTCAAAGACAAATTGTCATGTGACTATTTTTCAAAGAAGAAATTTTAATTCTGGCAAAGGAGACAACAAATTGTTGTTAAGCCCTTCCATTTGTTGATTCACAGTCACTTTTTTATTGCAGATTTGTTAAACTTAATATGTGCAAAACTTGGAGACTTTTTACTCTGCGGAAAGCAACATACGCTTGCCCAACATTAAAATGTCCACCTTTCAAGTCCACAACAATCTCATAAAGAGTGAGACCTAGGACCTCATGAATGGTTGTTGCCCAGGCAAAGGTGAGTGATATTGGAGGCGTGTAATATCCATCCAAAGTCTACCTCTAAAATGCAAGGTAGTCTCATGCTTTCTTAGGGGTACTGCATTTGAAAAAGTATTCTTAAAGAGACTACTAAATGTACCTTTTAAACCTACTGTTTGGTTATCAAATTTGACTAATATTGTAATAGGACTATTCTCTTTGTTCACTGCAACGTGAACAACTTCTCCTCTGGCCCCATTAACCAGCCCATCAGAGATATCTACATTAACAGTGAGCATGACACCAGCTCCAACAGCTAATTTTAATGTGGTATGTAGGTTTCTGGTCTCTGTCTTTTTATCTGGTCCATTTGACATGTCAATGGGTTTATCACCAGTTGCTTAAATCAAAAGCTGTTCTTCAGATGCTAGCTTGTTTAGCATGAATTTGTTTGGATAATCTACATCTTTATTGAAGTGAAACATATGAAGAGCATGAGTTGGATAATCACGTGATTTAGGAGTGATAATTCCACTTTAAAGAACATTAATGTCTTCATCAGTACAGCTATTTGTACGAACTCTTCACGGAAGGTCAGTGAAAAGGCTATCACCTCGATGCCTCATAATTTCATGCAGTTCAATCATTTGAAAGTTATCTTTCCATAAGGAACTAGACCCATGTAAAGAAGCTAAAAAGTCATCATTCACAGTAGCAAAACAAAGGAGCCTGTCCTACTGGAGGTAACTGATACAAATCACCAACTGCAAGGACACTAACATCCCAAAACATTACATCTTCGGGAACACTATTTAATGAGTCTTTTGTGTAGTAGTAAAAGTAAGTTTGACCCAACCATAAACACCTCTAACATCCCCAAATATTACATCTTCCTGAACACTCGTTATTTGAGGATTTTTTGTTTGTAGTAGAAGTAAGTTTGACCCAACCATGGACACCTCATCTATTATGAGGAGTTTTAAGTTGCTCAAACGTGCATGTAGCGTGTTGGCCTTCTCATTACTCAGTTGCGGGTGGCATAGTTGACCACAACCAAATAAAATAGCAGAATGAAGTCATTCTATTAATATTGAATGCTGCAACGCCTGTTGGTGCAGTTAGGTGAACAGCTACATTATTTGGTCCAATTTCACCGGAAAGCCTTAACAGCTTTATGGTGTCACTTTGTACTAATCTGATGATGCGAGTCTTCCCAACACCACCAGTACCACTAAGAAACACTATAAGGTTCCACTTCAGTGTTGTTACGCAAAGCTGTAACAGCTTTTTTGCACCACCTACGACTAAACATTACTAAATCTCTTTGCCTTGAATTAAATTGACGCCTTAACTTTCTATATTGATCGGGAGGAATTTTCTCATTTGCGACAGCTTCAAATCGAACACTAAGTGACTGAGGCACATTGTTAATGTTGTCATTTACTTAAATGTCTTCCTGAGTCACTTCTGTAAGCACTTCGCTGCCCTCTTGAAGAGCACATGATCTACCTTCTACAGTAGAAGGGGTTATCTTATCCTAGATAGCTCTGGAAGACCCTCCACATTCCCATCAATATCATCAACATAAACAAAGTTATATTTCTTCTCATTACTAGAAATAATTGAGTCAACATTGTTGTAATGCTCCTATATGTGGAATAACCACCTAGCCAGTCTACATCATCATACCAAGGATAGTATAGTATTAATTTTGCTCTGTACCAATTTGATGAATCAGATTCATAGTTGAACTATCTAAATCTAATGACAGCTTCCCTGCCCCTTTTTTTATTTTCCCAAAACCACCTGTTAAAATTATTTCTTTCTCAGTTTATGGCTAACTGCCATCAATAGGCAATGCATCACTTGATTCTTCCTCAACACCATCATCACCAACTCTGTAGTCAGTTACATAATTTGCAGCAAAATCAGCCAAGGACATTGACTGTAAGCTTTGTGGTCTGTGTTGATATCTATCTATTAGGTTTTTCATAAAAACATTGGTATCATCATCAACTAGATTAAAGAACGATGTGTCTTTTTAAGTGTAACAGCCCCATTTTTGGAGGTATTTATTTTATTGGCTTAATGTGATGGCTTGACAGTAGTAAAAATGTATGCCAACTCCCATTGTTGAAAAAATTATTCACTGACATATTAGCTTTCAAAAATGCCATTTTTGTTTCCTGCCATTTTACTTCCTTTGGGAGGTGTGGCTATATGTGACGTCATTGAAGGCAGAGTTGCAGCTAAATCCATTGCTGCATAGGGGGAAATGTTCCTGTGTTCTCATGCCTAGTAATGCAATGGCACTTATATTAAGATTGGGATCATTAGCTTTCATTATTCTAAACATGGAACTGCAAGAAAAACTCAAAAATACCACACTTAGGTAAATCATCTTGTTTGATATTTTGATTCTTTCTCTTGTATTTGCATGTTCACAATAATAACTAATGATCCCAATCTTTAAATTAGTGCTATTACTTTACAAGGCATGATAATAAAGCATCATTTCCCCATATGCAGCAATGGATTAAGCTGAATCTCTGCCTTTAATGACGTTACGTTTAGCCACACCCACGGACAGGAAGTAACACGGCAGGAAGCAAAAAGGGCATTTTTGAAGGCTCATCTCAGTGAATAATATTTTTTGAACAATGAGAGTTGGTATACATTATTACTATGGTCAAGCCATCACATTATGCCAATAAAATAAATATCTCAAAAAATTAGGGCAGTTACACTTTAACTGTTCAATTCTAAATTCTTTGGTGTTTGTGTTGATAAAACTACAGTGCTACTAAGTATTTTTAAAGGCAATGAAAGTATTCTGTAGACTACCTCTTGTGCGGGTAAATCTTGGTTTGATAAGAAGGCATAGCCTATTCTACAAAGCTGAACAGTCAAATCTTCGTTCTAAACTTCTTCAGAAACAGAATGAAGCAATTCACTCATTGACTTTTCAGCCGTCATAATGTATGACACAACATACATCATGCAGGCATACCGTATAGCGGAAAATTTTCGTGGCCCTAAAATTTCATGGATCCGTCCACAAATCAATTTCGTGGCTTTAATTTTCATGGTTTTCTGCAATTCGGCCATCTTAAACCGTATCAAATTGATTTTCGCGGATTTTATTTTCGTGGGTTTTGAAGCAACGCGACATCCACGAAAATCTTGGGCCACAAAAATTTTTCGCTATACCGTACGCATTTATGACTCACTGGATGTCCATACTTGCTTCCCAAGCCTTCCAGATGGCAGAAATGTAATTATTGACATTACAGTCAGATGGTTCTCCTTTTCATACAATAATGTTATCTTTAGTAGAATAAGTTATTGCCCTAGAGTAATTTGTTGGATCAACTTCAGCCAATCTTAGCAAATCAGTAAGTCTGACATCAGTTGTTCCATCATCTAAGATTTTACGTACTTTTGTTAATATTTTAGAAGCATCATTACAATGGTTGTCAGTCGTTCGACTCATAAATAAGGTATTTTTACTCAGAGGATGAGGGAATTTGAACTGACAGTTTTTGTTCCTACAACAATACAAAGAGTGCTTATGTTGCTGCAATAAAAGTACCTGCTCCTTCAATTTTCCTTCTTCGTGTGGTATTGAACAAGTTACATACTTATCTATAAACTCACAAACTAACTTATTATTGTCAATTCCAAACTTGGGGCTTCTTCCACCCAAATGATGGCATGAGCATGAGGAGACACCCTAGATTGGAATTCAATTCTAATTGAAAAATCAATCTTGTCTAAAGGTTGTGCTGAATATTTTTTAAAATCATTAAAAAGTGTGTAGCCTGTATTGAAAATGACTGGCAGAAGTAACAGCATTACGTCTAATCCAATTAAATTTATCATCAAAAGACAGTCTGCTTATCTCTTATCAGTGTATGTAACACCGTGCTGCCTAGCTATAACTGAAATTAAATCAGTCCACTTCATGTCGGCAGCTGTTAACATCAGAAATCAAGTGGGAGTGCCTAAGTGACATACCATTGCAAGCTGGTCATAAAAAGTACACTGATAGTGCAGGAGATCCCCTAACACTCTTTAAAAATGCATACACTTTATCATTACGTACGTTTTCACTGATCACTGCTCAATTACGTGCCTCAAAGGGCTGTGAGGTTACTATTCGGCTTCTGTCGCCAAATGTAATATCTGGCAGCTCCTTTTATTTTCTTGTTCTTAACAATATACTGAGAAGCAAGTATATATTCTATGTCCCTAGAAAATCTATTATCAACATCCAACAGACAATGCTGGTAGTATTTTCTTAAGACAATTTTACGTCTTTCAGTATTGTAACTCCACTGCCAAATGGAAAATTGGTGGGGTTAGAAGTTGTGCGCTCTTATGAAGAAACACCAGAAATAGACAGGTGCACACTATTTTCAATGATTATCTTTTCTGTGACTCCCTTATCGTACATCCTTGTTACACCTGTAGCTCGTTAGCTATGATTCGAAATTCCTCCACCATTTAGGCCTGCTACTTCAATAATGAACTTCAACTTTGTTTTATATCTTGTGTCTCACTGGGGTATCATAATACCATGATTTATCATCTTCCATGTGTTTTACAGGCACAGGTCTACAATAGAACAATTGTTTTTCGAATGCACATTCTGGCAGTTTTTAAATGTAGACTTCCACTAAAACACCAAAACACCTGTTACCAATTGAACTATTTGCATAATGATATACCACCTTGTTGTCCAAGTGTACCTAATACATCTCTCACGAACGAGTTTTCAAACCGTTTTCAGTGTATGTCAGCCTTTTTATTCTTTCTGATAGTAACTGTGGATTCTCTACTTCAGGTATCACGAACTGTACAACCTTCAAATTACGGTGCTCCTCTCCTCGTAAAACAAAAGAATGTCACAAAAATGAGCATTCCGAAGAACTAGTAGAAAATGACATTCCATCACACCACTGCTTCAAAGCTTATCTTCCTTAGCAATTGATACAACACATGTGTGACTTTTATTTGCTCCAACACAATCTTTATGAAGTTTTCGAGACAAGTTATCAAGAATTGTATGAATTTTTTAAAACTTTTTATCATTGGAGTTCACAAAATTAAAGCACTTAGTGTGTTTCGCTCCAGCATAGTTCCGCAAATTGATTACTACTTCTAAAACAGATTTAGGGGTTTAAGGATTTCCACTTTGTTGTTTGACTTCGCGACAGAAGTGGGACAGCATCGTAGCCAGTTTTAAGGCATTTTTATTAGACCACAGGTCCTCGACACGAAAATGCTCTTCCACTTTATTTGTAAAATTTTTCCATGCCTCGAAAAGCCTTACAGCCCAGTTTAGAGCAACTGTGGTGTTCTTGGGAATTGCTTCTTTAGATGTCATTTCTAGTGCCTTGGTTAAAGCAAAAACAAATCGGCTATATGGCTTTTTTGAAAGTGACAGCCTCCTCCATTTTTGGAAGGTTGTTAGTGTCCATTAATAAAAGAAACAGATGTAGAAGGATTCCCAAAACTTGAGTCGGAACAGCAAATTCATTTAATTTTGTGATTAGGTCAAACTGAATGCCTTACCTACTGTGCATGCGCAAAGTGGCGGATTGAATAAAGGTAAGATGGAAAAGGTATTACCAGTATCGTTCATTGTATATAGTACACTAGTCGACTTATATACAAAATATAGGACCACAGTTACCACATTAAGAAAAACGAATGGAAACAAGTAAAGAGATAACATTAAAAATGGGAAAATTGGATTGAATTGGGAAAAAAGTATGGAAACAAGGGGTTACTGCAAACTGGTATGGTAAGAAATCCTACACCACTGCATGAGACAAGAAGCTTCATAAGAGTACTATCATATAGTTGCCTGTGGATAATTGCTGTGCTTTTCGGTAATTATCTTCATGCAGTGGTGTAGGAGTTCTTACCATACCAGTTTGCAAGTACTGCCTTGTTTCCTTACTTTTTTCCCAATGCAATCCTACTATTTTTCCAATTTTAATGTTTTTTATTCACTTGTCATAATATGATGTAACTTAAAGGAGCCGCAAGGTCTGTATCTAGTAAATCCTGACCTCTTGTAACCACAAGTCTGGTATCTGCGATAACAAAGCTGTCACTATGTAAACAGTTTGAAATTAAAAGTTTATTTAAATAAAGGAACTCATTAATAACTATCTTTGAAATTATATTTATAAAATGGAGCAGATTTAATTAAGTCATTATTTGTCTTTGCATCTTTAAAGAAATCTTAAATACACAGCCTTTTGTCCAGAATTAATATCAATTCCTTCAATTTTGTTATCCACATTGGTATGATCGGTAGAGACTACACTTTTGCAGTCATTCATTACAGCTACTTCTCAATCACCTGCAAAGACTTGTGAAACCTGTTGCTGATGTTGTCTGGTTGCTCGAGCGCATGGCCATCAAGAGATCAATTGCCAGTTCTGTCCATAATCACTGCTTCTGCCACACCTGCATCTAGCATGCTTATAGCGGAGGTTGCCCAAACACTATGATTTGAGTTGCCTTCATAAGGAACACCAGCATGTGTGAGCATCATCTTCAGCCCATTGCTTCGTCATAATACCATGCCTTATTAAAGTGAAATTTATGAAATGAATATCAATAGAATGTATCAACATCTGGACTATCATCAGCGAATTGTGGTTGCTTTGATAAACAGAGGTCTATTATTTTAAAGAAGCGCCTATCCCCAAGTTTTGTGTTAGCAAGCTGACTCCCTGTGATTGAACTTGTTTGATACTAAAGTGATTTTTTTTCATTTTGTGTGCTATATACTCATAACAGGCAACGGTAGAACCATTTTTCTCAGGGTCAGAAACAAAAAACCTTTAACTGGCTAACTTTCAATGAATGGAGTTCTTCCCCACCTCATAGGCAAAAATTGAAGCCACAGTAGTAGAACAGAGTATGTAAAATAGTCTAGGATTCTCAAGTCAAATAACACTACTGGTCCACAAAAGGTCCTCTTCCAAAGTTACAATTTTTTTTATAGCAGGCCTTGTGCCAACTCCTTCACTAAGCAATGACAGAAATGTGTAACTAAAACATTGTGTAGTGGGAAAAATTGGGTTCGTTGTTGTCCCAAGTATTAAAAGCATCAGAATTGATGCCACACACGTAACGAAGCAATCCTAATAATAATAGGCAGACAGAATGTGGCGGATATGGTTCTCCATTTTTCTTTCTTGTTTATAGTACATACTTGCACAGGCAGAAGCAAAGTAATTGTGGATCATCAGTTGCCAAAATATTGCCTTCGTAAAGTGTAGCCTCTTTATCTAGAAGGGATAGTTTTCACGCCTTGAGATTACAATAGTGCACTTAGTGGTTCGAGCAGTGTTTTCAGAAACAAAGCCATTCTTAGCTTCATCTATGGCAGTTTCATCTGCCTTTATGTTGCAGTTTTCTTTAAAGATAGGGATGGCCTTTTCTTCTTCTGTACTTCAAACAGTATAACTTCTTTGTCAGCCATTGCTTTAATTATTAGTGATGGGTGACGTATCAAATTACCCAATATTTTTATCAATAATCAATATTATCGATATATATCAATATCAAAATTTTGAAGCACATGATTTGATATGATAACTACACCTACTTAACCATTAATATAGTTATATAAACACCAGTTATTAATTATTTATTTGTAATAATAATCTTATCAGTAAATCTCCAGTTAAGTGCAGTACTATTCAGTGTGGTTACTACTGTTGCTACGTAAGTTTACTCTTCGTTTAAGTGCCACCTGAGCTGCTGATGGCTTCTCCATCAACAGTCCGTCTTTAGAAGCATCAACTACTGGTAGAACTCCTACCATTACTCAATCTCTGCAGATGACTGCTACAGCATGTGCTTTTCTGCTACAAGTTCTCTATGCTCTACAAGGTAATGCCGAAAAAAAGCTTGGTGTGGCTTCACTTTCAGAAAAGAAGTGAAAAGGAGGCTTCTTTTGATTTACTTGGGGATACCATTACAGTGGATAATACCACAAATGTAATGACAATAATTGAAAATATTCATAACACAAAACTACACAATATATGTTACATCTTTGTAGCATCTCAGAACTAATCATGAAACTGAACACCAGACAATAAATTATTGACCAGCAGAAAGCTGAACAAGAAAAGCAGCTAAGAAATGTAATGGAGCACAGTTAGCAATGGAAGATCCAATTGCATTGTCAAAAGGTTACAGCCATAAGTCCTATATAATTACTAATTTGTGACCATAATTGACAAAAGGTACCTTATGGCGGATAGGAAAATTGGTCTTTATAGCCTTAAAAATCCTACTTCCTGAGCTCCATTCATCATAAAATTGCTCCAGAGGATGCAAAATGTTACTATGTAACTCTTAGAAACAATTATTGACTAACAAAGCACTCACAGGCTGATATTTTTCATCATAATGATGAATTTTAAAATCCGCCATAAGGTACCTTTTTTAAATTATGGTCACATTTTATTATGAACTGAATCTGTACTGGAGGATTCCTTTCACCGAGCTGCTATAGAGAGCTGTACTCCAAATGATTACAAGAAATCTTCAACCAATAAGCATAGTAGAGGATGAAGGATTTCAAGGGCTACTGACAGTTCTGGATAAAATGTATGTACTACCGAGTCGTAAAGCAATTGTCCGTGATTATCTACCTCATCTTTACGAATCAAAGTGCTGATTGGTAAGGGAGGAGTGAAAAAAAATCCAGAATTGCACAATCACCACTGATTGTTGGACATCAAGAGCTACTGAAGGACATCTAACTGTCACTTGCCACTACATTACAAAGAATTGGTAGTTTAAATCAGCAGTTTTACTGACGCATCAGGTCACCTTTTCACACACTTCTGAATATCTATCAGCTGAATTGAAAGATATAATGGAGCACTGGAAGATTCGAGAAAAGATAAATTGTGTCATTTCTGACAGTGCTAGCAGTATCAAGTGGGCCATAATGCTTGGCAATTGGAACCACATTGCATGCTTCCAGCTGGAGCTAAAGGCCCTGGCCCTCTTAACGTTACTCAGGGACAGATCTAGGGGTGGCTGGGGGGAGCTTGGCCCCCCAAAAAATTTTTCTGGTCAAGTAAAAAAATAGTTTTATCTATGTACACTGTGAAACAGCTGCAGTACTTGACTGTGTAAACAGTCTGTAAACGACAAAGGAGCTCATTTAAGAGGCCTAATCTTCACAATTTTGACGAAATCCTTCAGGCCTGTTTGACCACACCCACTAACTACCCCACCAATATCATTATGGCCCCCGCAAAAATTCTATCCTAGATCTGCTCCTGATGTGTCTGCTCTGCAAAGGCAGAGGCTGCTAGTCACATGGCAGTTTCGCCAAGTGAATAGATAACCAGTAAGATTATTTATTAGGATCTGCAATTCATACCAATGGACCTTGTGCATCAAACATTTTAATTAATGTGCACCTCTCAAGAGTGGTGGGCGATACTCAAAATTTCAGATCAATTCGATAACGATTCGATACACATGCAATATCGACACATATCATTATTATTATTATTATTGTTATTATTATTATTAGAT
>NW_003546247.1:406811-422798 GCF_000090795.2 Amphimedon queenslandica | reverse complement strand
CGCAGCTGTAGAGAGTAGTTCTGACTGATGTTGCAGCACAGTAGGAATGTCATTACATTTAGTGAAGCTTCTGATATAGCGGTAAATGGCAGAGTCCTTTGAGAAGGCAAATCCCTCAACTAGGGTGGATTCATAAGCTACCCTTACATCAGCAGTCTCTTTGTTTATGGCAGATTCTGCTTGAGATAAGAGAGATGATGCAGTTGGTGATGGTCTGAGCCTACATCTCCGTAGAAAGTGAGCTTTCTTGAGTAGGTTTCTTACAGAGGGAGTGAACCATGGGGTGTGGGAGTGTGGCCTCCTACTTATAGTTGGAGCAAAAAGTGAGATTGCTGAGAGGATGGTTTCTTGAAGGAGATGCCACATAAACTCAATGTCAGAAGATTCGTAGTACTGACCAAAGTCATGATTGAGTAGGTAGTCAGAAATACTGTCAAAGTCAGCTTTCCGGTAGTATGAAGACAGAAGTGTATTCACCTGAGTAATATAACTAATGTCTATTATCAGAGTTTGTCTCAGTCCATCGGACAAGGTATGGTGGAATTACTCAGTAGTCATGTTGCAGCTGGAGTGTGGATAATTATAAACATCTTTTCTCATTTTAAAACTATAGGATGGCTCTTTTATGGATAGTTAAGGGGTGCAAGAACTCTCTGGCTCTCATTCATTATCTGTAAATTCACTGGTTCTACTATAGGAGCATTTCATGTCATATTTAAGTCTGTATCACTAGCCAGTACTTGCTGAGAGGAATCATCACATTTAGGACTTGTTTGTGGCTCGTCACAATTTGTATCCTAACTTGAAAGTTTTATTTGATATTCATAATTATGTGAAACATAATTGGCATTGTTGCTAGAGTTATGGTTTTTACACTACATTAACATTTGTATACATGACGCTTCATGTATTTACACATATTTTATTATATAGAGTATATACATAATACATGATAATTTAAAACTGTCTGGCCGTTAACGAAGACAACTGTTGTCATATAACATTTATATTAACATTAGAAATCATGTAATGATGGTAGTGTTTCACTTCATACTAGACGTCACTATTAACAGCTAGCTACTTGATGCACAGCTATTGCAGCACACTTATCCTCGGAGTGATTCTTACATCTGAACAAAGACCAATTCTATAGTTTTAAGAAGTAATAAGATTGTCATAATTATCCACACTCCAGCTACAACATGACAACTAAGTTAGTAATTCCACCATACCTTGTCCTGATGGACTGAGACTAACTCTGATAACAGACAATTGTTATAGGACTCAGGTGAATACACTTCCGTCTTCGTAGCAATGGAGGAGCAAGTGCCCTGGCTGCTGGATGCTAATTTTATCAAAATGGGAATTGCAAAAGGTGAGAATAGGCCTATGAAAAATTGCTTAAAACACTAAAACAACAAGCAAGTAAAAGTTCAGCCTGCCTGTTCACCAAAAGATCAACAATCTTACTCCAGTTGAGAGGTATGCCCTAATTAGAATGTTTGATGCACAAGGTCAATTAATAGCCTCTCTATTCCAATTTACCATAGTACAACCATCTTTCAAAAGCTTGGCCAAGAAGCAGGGGCTGGAAGAATTGATACAACATTTCAAAAGAACTATAACTTTTATTAATAAAATGTACATGTAGAAAAAGAACTTTTTTAAATTAAAAAGATACAATAAAAGATATCTTCCAGCATAAAGCCAAAATGGAAAATACAATGCCAAAATGGAAAATACAATATCAATGGACAAATGAGTATTCAACAATGCAAAACAATTCAATACTTAAGCTTCAATCTTCCTATAATAAAAATACATGTCATACAATTAACGAGTAAAGAAACTACTTACCATGGCCATAAATAATAAGATAATCAATATTAATCATCAAAAAGAATTTTAGCATTGGATCATATTGTATAATACAATATTAAAACATCATGGAATGTCACAACATTCTAAATGCATCTTACTACATATTCCATTGATATGACTATGACAGTGTAAAAAATGCATGCAGCTGGAAACTGGTGCCTCCGCAGCGTGATACAAATAGTCCTTGTACCTTTATTGTAGTACATATATGCATGTATTTACATCATACTATAAATAGAAGAATTTCATGCATGATTATAATCAAACACTAGAAGTACAATAAATGCATCAATAATGCACTACAATAAAGGTACAAGGACTATACTAAACATGCAAGTGTATATGTGTGATACACCTTTTGTTTGTCACAAACATACCTTGCAAACCACTAACAAGATACAGGTGCTCACAAACATAGGCGGCTGCAGGGTCGGGCATAGTCGTGCAATTCCCGACTAAAAATTTTCAAGCTTTGAATAATTACTGAAATATCTGACTTCAGCTTTAATTTGTCACGTGTTGAAGCGTGGCTAGGAAATGGCAGTTATCCTTGTTCTCCTTTATAAACCAACCAGCCTCCAAGAGAACTCCCACTCAGAGTGAGACTGGATGTATTTCGCACAACAGTAAGTGACTTGCTACGATTTTCTATAGTTTTGTTTTTAATTTAATTTAATTTAATTTAATAGTTATGCTGTGATATTGATAAAACTAAATAAGGAATTGAGTAGTTACATTTTTGCTAATTAGGTGAATCTAATGAACCAGCACCTATGAATCCTTGCCTGAGTACATCGGCTGTTACTCTATACCAAGCCTCTCCTAGTAATAATACTACTCCTTTGTCTACAGCACCGTCTACTGGTCCACTTTTGGTTAATACTAGTGTTGCATCCTCCTTTTGTCCGTTGTCTTCATCTCATTTACCATCCACCTCTGTACCATTTGATAGTGAAACACAAGGCTAATAAACTAGTACAACCAGAAGGTATTATTTATCCTTCTGGAATGTTTGGCTCCACTAAGAGATCATTTCAGTGCTCCTGGTATACTCTTTATCTATGGCTGGAGTACAGTGTTCAGAGTGATAGTGTGCAAGGTACATAAAAAATTTAAAAAAAAACAAGATTGAGTATGTTTCCGAACAACCAACGGAAATACACAATGAAAATCCTACTCTCGTGACGCAAATTCTACTCTACATTGTACTTTTAATGTTATTATTTAAAAGTTATGGATCACCTTACAATGTAAAGTAGAATTTGTGTCATGTGAGTAGGATTTTCATTTTGTATTTTCATTGGTCGTTCGGAATCCTACTCAATATTGATTTTATAAATTTTTCATGTTCTTGTTTGTGTTGATTTTTAAATAATATTTATAATATTTTTTCAGTAACAATTGTGATACGCTTTGATTTTACACAAAGAATATGTTTTTTTATTATTGTTGTTATTGTTATGATTTTACAGCATTTATGAGAGACAGCACTGATTGAATTGAATAGATATGGTGATGGAATATCTACTATGCTAATGACAAGTGAAGTTAGTATTATAGTTTTGATGTGAATCCTTGTTCAAGAAGCTCTATCTTCCCAGCAATCCTGTAGCTCTTTCTGCAGGTTCTTGTTGTCAAGTTCATATTATCACTAGTAATGTAAACATTAATTGTTTTGTGTTTTTGAAATAAAATAATTCATTACACAATTCATATATGCAAGATCAATACCTTCTCTTAGCTGGAAACCTCCACTCAGTATTGTGATTTGACTTCAAGCATAGCTAGTCTGTAACTAGGTAAGAATACTTGCTGTTTCCAGCTCTGAGATCTGAGCATGCGCGACCACGCCGAAATTTTTGGAGCACATGCTTCTTCATTTAACTAAATGGCAGCATGAGGTAAGCTGGTGCGACCCAACAGTCACAGACACACAGTATCGCTTCTTCCTTTCTTGGAGATTGATTCTAGGGGACAAGGACCTGCGCGCATACCCTGTTGGAGTAGAATGGTGTAATAATTAGCCTTCTAACACCAGGCAAGATCAATGTATTGACCAACAACTGGATTGACAGGACATTATGATGATGATGATGATGCAGACGAAAAAAGGTGACTGAACAAAACTGCCGGTTTGCAGATTTTTTAATTTTCTCCCAGAAAAGGTCTAGAGCCATGCATGTGGTACCATTGGAGTCCTCTGGTCAAGGTAAGGTCCTCTAAGAAGTCTGGTAAGAATAAGAGCTCGTTTTCCCGGTATAGCAAGGCTGCAAAAGTCATTCCAGCCATTTTGTTTGGGGGTGATTCCTACTTAGTAACGCTATCGCGTTACTAATTGCTTCCCTTGTCGTTTCCTTGAAGTAAACCCTGACTCAATACTAGCAGAGACAGGGTTTTCTGACTGGAAACATGGCCGAGGAGAGAGAGAAACCCAGACTATTCATGAGACCTCCAATAAGCACAGAGCAGCAGTTCTGACATGAACAAATTCCAGTCCACTCTTCAGAATGACACTTTCATTGCTAATCAACTAGAGATGGGTAGAGGTAGAATCATACAAGAGAATTGACACTTTGTCACATACTTACTGGAAGTCATTCTCTGTTGTGCACAGCAAGGCTTGCCATTATGTGGTCATCGTAAAGTAGATCATGATGATGATTCCACCATCAACACTGGTAACTTCAGGAGCGTCTTTAAGTTTACCTCTCATCACATTCAATGGCTCCACTATAGATTGACATCTGGTTGTCAAAACGCTATCCTCATTGATCACGACTACCAGAACAGCAAGCTGTCATTTCTAGCTAAGACTGTACTGGATTCTATCATCAATGAAGTGAAAGTAGCACATTACTGTACCATACTAATCGATGAGACAAAAGAATGTAAGAAGGAGGAACTCACTCTTTTTCTATGATAAGTTCTTAATGGAGTTGTTCAAGAGAGATTCATGTCATACGCCTATTGTGAAAAACTCCATGCAGCTGCTAACACTTCATACATCTATTATGCACTCTCCAGTATTGGGTTAAGCATAGCTGATTGTGTTAGTGAATGCCACGACGGAGCTTCCATTATGAGTTGAGTCTGTACAAGGATTCAACATGACAACCCGAAAGCAATATACATACACTGCCATGCCATTAATTAAAACTAGCCTTAGTTGATGCCGTCCCATCTCCATGCCTCTGATTTCTTCTCTCTCCTTGAGTCTCTTTATGCATGTATGTCTTCCTCTGTGCCACACAGTATTCTCCTATAAAAACAGAAAGAATTGAAACTACGAGAGATTGAATTAGTTTAGTTGAATGACACAAGGTAGACATGTAGACATGCTTGCATTATAGCTGTCAAGAATACCATTACCGCTGTCATTGCAGCACTGGAGGAGTTAGCTGATGATACTGGAAGTCGTGCTATTGATGCTAGAGGTCTCCTTCACCAAATTAAATCCTTTTCTTTCCTTCTCTCTCTTATCTTGTTTGAGAGAATCTTCTCAATCACAAAGAATCTCGGTAATGTACTTGAAGCTCAGACCAATTGCACCGCAGCAGTTACATCTATTTTAGCTACCAAGACATCATTGGAAACCCTACGGAAATAAACTGAATGGAAGGGTGTATGGGATTCTGCCGTTGAACTAGCAGGAGATTACCATCACTCCCATTAGATTCCGACGTCAGCAACATCCTTACTTGCCACTCATTCGGTTATAGACACAACCACTGGTATCAAGCGAGACCTTGCTATGGAGTATCATACATCAATTTACTATGCATCCATTGGTACTCTGTTAGGATAGCTGAATAGGAGATTGAGTAAAACAAACTTGTCATTCCTAAAATTTCTGAGTCATTAGTGCCAACCTCAGCGTCTTTCCCACAAATCTCCTCTCTCTCACCATTTTCCATCACTATGACATTGATGTAGATGGCATTACATCAGAGGTTATCACTGCTAGAGGTTTCCTGAAAGAAGCATCTCCTCTATCATCCATACACAATGTCTACTCATTTATACTAGGCCAAAGAGTGCTTCCCACATCTTCTCCAGACCATCCCAATTGCCATGACAATCGGTGTAACTACAGCTTCAGCAGAGAGATCATATTCCTGCTAGTGACAAATCAAGCCCTACCTGAAACGTACTGTCACAACATCAACTAAAAAATTTGTCCCTTCTTAAAATAGAGAGGGATCTTTCCAACAAACCCTGGGATATACTTGACAACTTGGTTATGAAATTTGCTTGCAACCATTTATATCTCAGGAGTTACTCTTCAGTAACCGGCACCAGACTAACCACTAGATAGACTAAGCCTCCATTTCATTTAGAAATAAAACTACTAGTGTTAACCACAGCTGTGTGAAACATGAATAATTACAGTTGATTTAGGCCGAGAAGGCGTAAATGTGTAGGTATGGCACTTTAAAAGTTGTCGTGGCCATAATCACAGGCGTGCAAAGCACACTGCTATTGTCTGCCATGCTGGTTTCATGATCCTGCAGCTGTCCATGCTCACATAGAGGAACATCAACATCCTCTTTACCATTAAAATTTCTTTCCAAGTCAGAACTTATTTTTTAACACAACATTGCAGTCCATGTGTAAATATGTACCTGTAATTGTGACCATGATTGCAAAAGGTACCTTATAGAGGATAGGAAAGTTGGTCTTTATAGCCAAGATAATCTAACTTCCTGAGTTCAATTTATCATTAAATTATTTCAGAGGATGCAAAAAGTTACTATGTAGCTTTTAGAAACAATAGATGTCTAACAAAGCACTCACAGTTTCATATTTTTCATAATAATGATGAATTTAAAAATCCGCCATAAGGTGCCTTTTGTTAAATATGATCACAAATTATGAATGTTAAAGTATAGATGTACTAACAATATTAAAAGTAGCTTACATGCTATTTGCAACAGTTACTATAAAAATACAAACATATATAACTCCACAATGCATTCTAAGCTCTGATTGAATCATACATGTACATGTATGTATATAAACTGTACATGTAATTTAGACATACACCATTCATGTTGCTGATTTATGCCAGCCTGACTCAATTTCTTTTTACGAGAACTGCATTGTTCAAATTCACATTAATGCAACACATGAATACATTCCAATGTGCAAACAATTGTTTTGATAATGAGACCATGCATGCATACAGCAAATGATGCATTGGCAAGAATTAATATGTAGTGAGTAAAGAAAGTACTTACAGTGGCCTTAATTAATGATACAATCATGGAACAAATATACAGTATGCATCACACCCTATAACAAAACATATAAGACAACTAACAATACCCTCTATGTTACTACATATTCTATTGCTAAGACTATGACAATGTGAAACATATGCAGCTGACAACTGGCACCCACTGTAGTGTGATACAACTACTGATCAAGGAGCTACAACAAAACATGAAGTTACGTATAATAAAGAAATATATTTAGTTACAACATTTGAAATCCAGAATAGACTTTAATTATATTCCACTGTCCAATATGAAGGAATCATTATATTCCTGAATCATCAGATCCTTTTCAATTGTCATTATATTTAAAGCATAGTAATGAAAACATCAAAAGCAAGCAATGTAAACACTGAGGCTAATAATAACAATAGCTCAAACATTAATATTGAACAAACTTCATTACAAATCACACCACCTTTTAAATTCCTTACAACTCCGTTATAGTACATATGTACATGTACTTACATTAAAGTACAAAAGGATGAAATTCATGTATGATAATCATCAAGCACTACAAGCACAATACAAGCATCAATAATTCACTACATGTACAATATGGTACACTAAACATGTACATGGATATGCATGATATACCTTATGTTTGTCACAAACACATTACAAACCACTAACAAGATACAAGTGCTCAAAAAGAGGAACATCCCCTTCACCATTTGAGTCTTATTGCAAGTCAGACCTTACTCTTTAACGCAACAAGCACCTTCATAAAATACAAATGTGACATACTAAATGTACCCCCACTTGACAAAAGGTACCTTATGGTGGATAGGAAAATTTGTCTTTCTAACCTAAAAAATCTAACTTTGTGAGATCCATTTATTATAACATTATTCCAGAGGATGCAAAAAGTTACTAGGTAACTTTCACAAACAATTGTTGACTAACAGAGCACTCATGTTGATATTTTTCATTATAATGATGGATTTTAATGTCAGTCATTACGTACCTTTTGTCAAAAATGGTCACAAAATAATGATAATGGCAGCATGTACAATGTCAATGCATGTCATATATGTATGTATATGCATGTACACATATTAAGACATTTTATTGCTCAATATAAATAATGCTATGCTCACTTAAGATACTTTCATAAACTGCTTAATGTAAAATACCATGATGTACATCAAAAGTTTTTAATGTGCAAACAATTATTTTTTAATCTAAACATGCACATATCAATACTACAATTTTTAACAATAGATGCGTAACATCAGCTGGCAAGCCATTAATATGGACACAGCAATGATGGCAGCATCATTCAAATGCGCAACATTAGCCGGCAAGCATTAGCTTCAAAATGAGCACAATATTGATGGCAGTGTTATGTGCAACATGAACCAGCAAACATTAACAATTGTCATGTAGCAGGCGTAAATGATCCAGTTGGCAGAATTTTTAGCCATTAGATAAGCAAATACAAATGTGTGAAAATCAATTGTTATCATAGTTTCATTGTTTTGAATAACATTATATCCTGATGTTATCATTTTATGTAAAGCAAAGTGACTGTTACATGTTATAAGTCTCTTATGTGAATGGCAGCAAGTGGGCCATTTTAGTCTGGTAGGTCACATTATGTAATGCGCACAGCAGCTTTGATGGCAGCATAAACAAGTATTGTGATCATTATTATATGTACCAAATCACTGCCTGAATGATACTACATGTATAATCACAACTGTTAATGTTACTTTAAAATGTTTCTTTTTCCTTCAAATTTTGTCATCAGTGCCCCTGATCCATTAGCACCTGATATATGTAATAAAAATGTACTACATGCCACAAAAAAGATCAGAATTTCATAATGACAGCTTCCTTCCTCCCTAACCCTCTGTTCTACATAAATACTAACACTAATTTGAATCAATACTAAACTCTAATGAACACTAAACAAATTTCACACCCTGTCCATGTCCATTGTAGCAACAATCATTCAATATTCACTGTTATACATGTACATTGATTCATCTCACTTCCCGAATGCATTTCGATTGATTCATACTCATCAATACTAGATAAATGTACGCCAATGGTTTTCACATGTACACACACACATCATTCACATGGCACATGCATTTTCAAATACAAGTCAAATGTTATTAAGATGATGGATTTTCCCATTCGCCATACCCACTTTTTACCAACAATCAATGCTTAAAAATTATTAATAGACTTAACTCCTTGGAAATGATTAGCAAATGTGACCAAATATGAGAAATATCTGCAGGAAGTATCAATTAGAGATATGGCTTCTTAAAGTTGTGACAGTGGTACCTTATCAAAACTCAGATTTTATAAAAAACGTATCATAAAGAACAAAGAATTTAATAAAACAAGATGAAGAAGGATTCCAAACGACCAACTAAAGTATGGAACGAAAATCCTACTCTTGTGACCAAAATTCTACTCTAAATTGTACTTTCAATGTTATTATGTAAGAATTACTGCTAACCTTGCAATGTAGAGTAGAATTTGCGTCACGAGAGTATGAGTTTCATTTCATATTACCGTTGGTCATTCAGAATCATACTTCATCTTGTTTTTTTAAATTTTATATGTTCTTGTTTGTGTTGATCTTTTTATAACATTTATAATATTTCTTCAGTTGCCATTGCGATATTTGTTGGTTTTACACAAACTATAAGTTTATTATTATTATTATTGGGGTGAGCCTGAGCGAGCCCCACATAAATGACACAAGTATGTAAGTATGTTTGTGCACGTACGTCACCCCTATTTATCCATATGAAAAAATTTCCACTGTTTAATAAACTTAATAACTTCATTGAAAACGGGGGTGGTCACAGTGAAATTAAATGGTGGCTATCAAAGTGGTTCATTCTTGAGCTTGCAAGTCGCTGAAGCAAGATAAGACTGTACTGTTGTCTAAATGCAACAAGAAAGTTGACATTCCATGTTCTTCATTGATGTGACTAGCTCTGATCAAGAGCATCTCAGTCAGTGTGCAAGCAGCAAGAAGCCAAAAACTACCAATAGTGCTAGCTACAGTTGTATATCATTCGTGCAACTGATAACTTACTGTACCTACATGTATCTTTCATGCTTGCTAAATGCCATAAGCAAGGTAATTTTAATAATTGCGGCAAAGATTACAAACGTAGATCATCAAGCACTACACCCATCAAGTTCTGAGCCTGCACAAACAGATCTATGAGTACTATTAGTCTATCAAGATCTATTGTCATCAATTTGCTTGCTTAGGCTCGCCCCTTCAATGTTTTACATTCATCTAGTTATTGCTATGTCTTTTAAAGCATTGTAAGAGACAACATTGAGGGAATAGATATGCTGAAAGAATGTCTACTATACTCATGCCAGTGAAATTTATACTAGTCTTGACAAGAGTCCTTGTTCAAGGAGCAGTGACAATATCCATCTTCCTGCAATCCATCCTGTGGTCAAGTCATAATATCATCGCATCACCAAGTTATTATTACATTATTAGCTCATAGTTTGTTTTTTGAAATAAAATAATTCATTACACACTTAATAAAAGAATAGTATGCAAGATTAATAATACCTTCTCTTAGCTGGAAACCTCCACGAAGTATTGCAATTGATTAATAGCTTTATTTGCTTGCTTCTTCTAGAGCTGCAGATCTGAGCATGTGCAACCACACCCAAATTTTGGAGCACGTGCTCCTTTAATTAATAAAATGGCGGCATGCAGCTAAGATGGGCCCAATCCAGCAGTGACAGTACAACTTCATTTTTTGTTGGAGAATTGTCATAAAGAATAGGGACCTGCGCATGCATTATTGGAGTAGAATGGTGTAAGAATTAGCCTTCTATCACCAAGCAAACTTGAGATGCAGACCGACATCTAAATTGACAGGACTTGATGAAGATGAATAAAGCTGGCTTAACAAAATGGCCGCTTTCCGGATTGTTGACTTCCCTCTTAGATAAAGTTTAGAGCCACACTAGGGTACTAATGCAGTTTTCTCGTCATAATAAGGTCCTCTATTAAGTCTGGAAAGCATAGGAGCTCGTTTTCCCCGTATATCAAGGCTGCAGAAGTTGTGGTAGCCATTTTAAGTTCGGTGAATCCAACTTAGTAATGCTACTGCGTTACTAATTAGCATCTTTCATTTCATACCAACTTTGCCTAGAAATAAGTTAAATGGGGTATTAAACAAACTTTTTTTTTGCTGCTCACCATGTAAATACTGCAAGATATAATGATAAAACTGGCTGAAACTCAATTACATCCGTTACTACTTCTTTTTACATAAATGATCATAACTCAGCCCACTAGATCTGTGAAATGACATGGGACAAAGACCAAAGGAAGAAAAAACTGCTGAATTAAGCAGAGGAAAAATCTTAATTCTCCATTTTGGAGCAGATAGCCAAATTTTCTCATATCGGGTCACCAATACAAAGTCGGTGCATTATTACTACAAGGAATGCCATATAACTTCTGTGTACCATATCTAGCCGTGACAACAAAAGTAGGAGGTGAATATGAATGTATCAATATACCTAACATTGCTCTTAATGTAATCTGTCAGTGGAATATGAATATACGGATGTACCTAACATTGCTGTTAGTGTCATATTCTCTGTGTAAGTAGCCCTCACATAATTTCTATTCATTATGGACTTATTTATGTAATCAGATATGTCTGAATATCTGGTTGCACTTAATGTACTATCAAACAATTCTTTTTCAAAGTTTATCATTATTGCTGCTTTACATAATCTGTAATGCTACGAAATTGTCCTAGTAATGAGATATGATACGGCATAAAATAAACAGTTCCCATCACTATGGACATAGAGAGTTTTATTATGAAGTCTTTCATCTGACAATGGTGTTTTTGGACTACAAGTAACAGTCTATGAGATGTAAAATCTCACACCACTGTCTTTGAAATTCTTCATTACAAGGGTAATAAACATAATCCCTTTGTCTTCTAACATTAACTGGATTGGGAGGCTCTTCGTAAGTAAAAGTGGCATCATCATCTTTTGGTTTACTTGTCATTAATTTAATACTTCGGATTTTAAAGATACAATTGGACTACTACAGCTATCATCATCCGACATTAAATTTGGTTTTGATGTCTTTTAAATTAATTGAATCTATTGATCTATCATCTGTTTTTGGGTGAGGCAATACCAAAGTAGTATTGTCAGTGCTACTTATATTAATTTTCCTTTCTTGGAGCAAGGCTTATTTAAAGGATTTTCATGATACACTTTACTCTTTTTAGGTCAAATAGACTTTTGTACATCAGTACATTAATGCTTATTGCTACTGACACTACTGTTACTAACAGTACTGCTACTAGTACTTTGTACATGATCTACTAGTACTTTGTACATGACCTACAGACACCTTGATATTCTTACAAGGTTCACCATTATCCATTACACCAGTCACTTGAATCGCTCTTCTTTCCTTTATTTGTTTTGATTTGTGGTAAGTCTTTGAAATTTACTTTTCGGGCGGTTAATTTCATTAATGCATGGATTACTAACTTTAACAGAGAGAGAATAAATGATAATAAATTTAGTCCATTTAATGTATGTACACAAGACAATCCAACATATGCCATACTGTCCCCAGAAACATAAGTTGATTAGTCAATAATGGCTGTGACAGTTATGTATAGCAATAGCGTAAGAAAGTATGATGGGAAGCTGTTTTCTGTGTATATAGAAATTCTTAGATGACATAAATCTAGATGTAACCCCTTCCTATGTCACAAGGTAGATCAATAATTATGATCAAATTTAATTCATATAAGTGTAGCATAAAAGCCAATTACTGTACCAATGGCACCATTAACTAGTCCTACAGCCTGGTGTGTGAACAGTGTCAAAAATTAATTTTAGAATAGATATTTGCTTGCCATGAATGCAATTAGTTTTGTATGATATTTTTTATTCTATAAACATAATTGTTATAATGTTAATTTGACAAAGTGGAGAATAATGGTGCTGCACTTGTGACTGATGTTTTCTTTTTAATTTACTTCCTTGTTAGCTAGCAGTGGTGAGATCTCACTACATCCTAGTGATGCCAAGCAGTCAGCCAAACCTGAATGAGATATTAGAGCTTCAATAGCTGCTGAATCACAGCAACTGAAATGTGAATTTTCCTCTTGCCACTCATAATGTCTCCTCTATAATGTTCCCACTCAAAGAGACAAATTTTGCAAGTCTGCTAAAGATTGAAGAATTTCCTTTTTACTGATCCTTGTATAGTCAACAATACATAAATGTAATTCAGTAATTATTGTGTTTTAATGAAATAAATCGTCAATAATAAGTTATCCTAACAGATATATCATATTCCCAAGCCGTACCCACTGGAAGTGTTTGAATAATGTCAGTTCTAAAATTAGAGTAATCAATCATGTCCAAAGGGCGGTACATATGGAGAAAACATGTACTAGACTTGAGATGATTCCCCTTGATAAAATTAATTTCATTAGTTAAACTAAGGCCCATTTTTCCTCCTACCTTATCACTAAATGTGTCTTGTATCTCATTCAGTGGACCCTCTAGTTGATCATTCTCTCCTCCTACCCTGTCTTCAAATGGGACTTGTAGCTGCAGCACCTGTCCTGTTCCTCTTCCATTCTTTAGTTTACCTTCTGACTGTGGCTTCTCATCCAATATGCGTACTAGTATCTCAAGATCTGGGAATAAAACAACAGTGCAATCAACTTAATGACCTGGAGATAAGAGGGAGAAGTTTGCATATCACTTTCCCTATACAAATAAAAGGAAAGTTTAAATTCTGTACCAGTATGCAATAGCAGGAGTAATAGTTATTTTTCTATGACATGCACAAAGTAATCTAATAGAAACAGATACTCATCATCAAAAGTGCCACAGTTGTAGATATGGTCTCTTAATACAGAGAGGCACATACCCTTCTTACACTTGAAACAAGTTTTGAATAACAATGGCAAAACAGCTTTATCAACCTATTAATGAGTACCATAATTAAATTAAATACCTGAAGCGAAACATAATTTTTGATACACAACACTCCTATCACAATTCCACACCATAAAAAAACAAGCACCGTACTCGATAATCCTTGGATAATGTCTTTTTTAAGGTGCAATGGACAAATGTGTAATTTAATTTCCTTGTGGGTGCTATCAGCAAAAATAACATCCATTCTATGTCGTATATCATTGTCTAGCACCAGAATCCTCTTCCCATCAAGCCTCAACAGCCTGTTCTCTCCCAGTATTATGCAAATTAATAAACTTAATGCTGTTATTATCAATATGTAGGGGTCTGGTTCCTGGCATCTCCTTTCAGAGCTTCTTCCAAATACTCACTTAAATTCCACATTGTCACAGTAAGGTACATTTGGGCTAAATAACCTTTGAGAAGACAGTGAGAGTGTATTCCTTTGCTCAGCTTGCAGCTGCACACTTCTCAGGTCGTGACTCTTAAGTGTACTAGGTAGGCAATCAGAGGTAGAAGGACAGTGCTCATTATCGTAGAATGTCATAGCCTGAGAGCCTGGTCCGGTGAGCAATGGTGGAAGAGGTCCTCTTTCTTACAATATGTGATGAAGGAAATCTCGAGCAGTTCGCTCAAAGTTGCTTTAAGCTCTTCCATTATACCTCCCTCCATATTACCATGTGGCCAAGATGGCAGCTCTATACTAGCTCTGATTTATACTCTGATCTCTTTACACCGCGGGATTACCTTTCCTGTTTCTTTGTGACTTTGCTGGCTTTTGTAAAAATAGCCAGCCACTAAATCAGGTATACTGTAGTTTGCTCAGTGGCATTCTCTGTATTACCTTTGTAGTCACGTCGGATGTCAACATGGCTGACAGACGTACTTCTACTGGCCCAGATCAGTCCTGTAGGACTGTTCCCAGTAAAAAAGATAAAGAAAACAAAGAAAAGTCTAAAAAAAGGCTAATAAATCTCCCAGTACGTCCTCCCTGGTTCTCTGTGTATGCCCCTCTCAGGAAGACATAGGTCACGTGGTAGAATGTGAGTTATGCAATAAATGGTCTCACTGTAAATGTGTCAATCTACCCCAGTCTCTGGCTTCCACATATCCATTTGTCTGTCCATTCTGTATTAAGTCTCTATTTTCTCGTCTGTCAGCTCTTGAGTCTACAGTGGCTTCCCTGTCTGATCGTGTTTCGTCTCTAGAGTCTTCCTCCAGTGATAACTATGAAACACTGTCCAATGATATGCAGTGTTCGCAACTCTCTTTGCCAAATCACACAGGCACCTATGTCTTCAATTCAGTCAAATGTCCAGCACCACTCTAGTAGAGTCAATGCTTCTGGTGACAGATCAGTAGACAGAAACAGTACTTTGGAAATGAGGGCCTCCTCCCAAGATCACCGGGGCCCTTCAACTTCGTCTAGGGATCGTTCAGGTAACTTAGTTGTGTCAGGTCTACCTGAGTGTCCTCGTAACACTGCCAGGACAGTCAGAGCAATACAAGACCAAGACAAAGTTATATCAGTTTTGTCATCCCTATGCTCTTCCGTCTCTACTCACTCTATTAGAGATCTTTGTCGTCTTGGTAAATATGTAGAGGGTCGTTCCCAGCCAATTCTTGTCAAGTTGCATAGACCATCCAAGTGGTAGTCGTAATTGTGGACGTAATTGCAAGTGTACTTACTCTCATTTTCAGAGATTGTAGAGCAAATATTGTTATAATGCTCTTCATAAGAAGAATACTTTCCTAACAAATTTGTGTCTTCATTGTACCAGGGATAATAGAGAATAATTTTAGCCCTATACCACTTTGTTGGTACAGTTTCTAGGAAAAAGCGAGAGAA
>NW_003546247.1:396989-402801 GCF_000090795.2 Amphimedon queenslandica | reverse complement strand
ATGGCATGTAGCTACCGGGTTCCCTCCTTCCCATAACTAGGCAGGACAGATTGAATATCTATAAATATGAATAGAAAGAAAAAGATAGCATGCAATAATGAAGTTGATTGGTTAGAATAAATACATGAAAGTGAGGTGAAACTCAGTGGAAATTCTGAGACAGCAAAGCAGCTTCAGCATGTTTGCTGCACTGCTTCATGCTGCAGCAATGTAAGGTTGTGGCTGCAATGAAGGTGTGGCTCAATCAAGCCATGCTCCACCCGCACACACAGTGATGGTGGCACATGGCCCTAAGTGGTGAAGAAAGCTTAGGCTTTTCTCTACTTTTAAACTGTTTAGCACACATTTGTTAGGCTCTATTTGTTGCATACAATCTGCTATCTTGTCTCTGGTGTTTAAAGACTCTGGCCGCTACTTCGGCAGAAGAGAGCCTCGTCTAAACTCACAAGGTATGAAAGTTTGGACTATCATATCATCAAAAGGAAGAACATAGGAGCAATTTCTTACATCATTATTATAGATGAGGCTTTGTTTTATTGTTTCATTTGTCTTGCTGCTTTTTAGCTTTGACTTCGAAAGAGATATATTTATACGCCCTACATTTGGAGACACTGTGAGCTTTTCTGCCTCGGGAAAAACTAGTCAATCATTTTCCAGACAAAGAATAAGTTTTTCTAGAGCCAGTGTTGATTATAAGAGTCTCCAGGATTTCACAAGAAAGCAGTGTCAGCTCAAAAGTGGAGGTCAAGAGAACACACAGACAAAACGACTCCTTTACCCTCGCATCACGCCTACGCGTGGCTCTGGTAACTATAAAACAGTGCATGTTGTACCTTGTTTTTTTTTTATGTTTATTTTCAATAAAATGTGAAATTCATCATTTGTGACCATAATTGACAAAAGGTACCTTATCGCGTATAAGAAAATTGGTCTTGATAGCCTTAAAAATCCAACTGCCTCAGCTCCATTTATCATTTCGTTATTCCAGAGGATGCAAAAAGTTATGTAACTTCTAGAAACAATGGTTGTGTAACAGAGCACTTACAGGTTGATATTTTCAATTATAATGATGAATTTAAACATCCACCATAAGGTATCTTTTGTCAATTATGGTCACATTTAACATATTATTTTGCCTGTACTTCATCATTTATAATCTTGAAGCATCACTGCAACTTAATCTTTCTCCCATTGTGTCTCTGTACGTGTATACATGTATTAATGTCTATTTAATTTAATGTGATATTTGTGTGCACCATATAACAGTTGTTATCAAAGGTGTTTACTCTCTTTGGAGTACAGTGAGTGCCATATTTGTTCATGTGTAAAAAACAATTTGTTTTTAATTTTTGGACAAAAAATTAAAATTTTGGTTATTTCTTCATGTAAGAATCACAAAATATGTTATGGCTGTAAATGATCATCATCAATTGTGCTGTGTTGCATTGTTTTTCTCTGATAAGGTGCTAGTCATAGTGGTTGTATAAGTTGTGCAGGTTGTATTGGTTGTGCTGGTTGTATTAGTTGTGCAGGTTGTATTAGTTGTACTGGTTGTATTGGTTGTAATGTTTGTACTGGTTGTATTCGATGTACTGGTTGTATTGGTTGTACTGTTGTATTGGTTGTCTTCGTTGTACTGGTTGTACGTACTGGTTGCATTGGTTGTATTGGTTGTATTGGTTGTCTTGGTTGTACTGTTTGTCCTGTTGTACTGGTTGTATTGGTTGTTTGGTTGTACTGGTTGTATTGGTTGTCTTGGTTGTACTGGTTGTATTGGTTGTATTGGTTGTACAGGTTGATTTGGTTATTCTGGTTGTCTTGGTTGTACTGGTTCTACTGGTTGTATTGGTTGTACTGGTTGTATTGGTTGTACTGTTGTATTGGTTGTACTTTTGTATTAGTTGTATTGGTTGTATTGGTTTTACTGGTTGTATTAGTTGTACAGGCTGTACTGGTTGTATTGGTTGTATGACTTGAACTGCTTGTATTGGTTGTACAGGCTGTACTGGTTGTATTGGTTGTGTTGGTTGTGCTGGTTGTATTGGTTGTATTAGTTGAATTGGTTTCATTGGTTGTACTGGTTGTATTGGTTGTACTGGTTGCATGAGTTGTACTCGTATTGGTTGTACAGGTTGTACTAGTTGTATTGGTTGTATAGTTGTATTGGTTGAATTGGTTGCATTGGTTTACTTGCCATTTGGTTGAAACAGGTTTTAAAGGTTGCTGATGGGTGTATTGGTAAATTAACTTAGGAATTATTATATTGTGTTATTAATTAATTGTGTTATATGATTATGTATTGCTATGCATCAGCAAGATCTCTCTGATCGGAGGTTCCTTAAAATACATACTTTATACTATACATACATGTACTATGTCATGTATTATGTACTGTACATACATACACACGTATATGTGTGTGTTCATTTAGGAGATTAGGGTCATTCTACATGCATAAGTTTCTGGCTGGCATTATTTATAACAACACAAAATGAAAAACTGGTAATTGTTACAAATTTATAATGTGATAAAAATGATTATATGGTTATCAATAGGGGTGACTGGCATATAGCTTATGCAGTTTATTGTCTGTAAATTGTCAAACACCATGGTCTATGGTGGTTTTTTTGTTAAAAATTATACGTATATAATTATTTTATTTTAAAATTTTCTTGATAACATGTGTTATATAAAATTTGAGATGAGACAATCATTTATGCCTTTTTGTAAATTTTGGTCAGCACTCTTTACTACAGTACAGGGACTTTGGCCATATGACATCATTCTCCATTTCAAAAATATTTCTGATGCATGTACACATTCATTTTTCTATGCTATGTATCAATTTTGAGCTGTTCTGATCAATTTTGAACTGTTCTGATAAAATTTGGTTTTTTAAATAAATTTTGAAAGCTCCTGTACTATATGGAGTGCTGCAAGTACATGTTTAGCTCACTTATCAAGCTATATGAGAAACTCTGAAATGGATACAGTTTTACCTAATTTTCATTTCCTACATTCTATTTTTAATCAAACATTACAAGTTTAACTACATGTGTACATGTACTACTAATGATAACATATTCTAGCACAAAATGTAAAGTAATAATCTTTACTAATTTTTACATGAGAATCATTACTTGATTTTCTAACACTATTAAGAATTGAATTATGTACGTGAATGCAAAAATCTACATTGAGAAAAAATTGTACCGTCATTCTTCAAAAAATTGCATGTTTTTGTTTGGCTTCAATTTGCAATTTTGTTTTCAGACGAAAAACTGACTTTAGAAAGTGGATTGGGACAGATTACTGAGCACGAATATGACACAACGGCATTAAAGAATTTCACTAAGTTGATATCATTAAGTTGTAGCACCTCCAAAAGAACAATTTCTTCAAAATCGGACCAAAAATACTGTTAAAAGTTACTCTCCCCTTTCAGTAGCAGACTCTTGCTGGTCTTTATATTTTTTTGCATGATATGAGAGCGTCTAGATCATTTTTTAGTAGGCTTTTCAATTCTTAATCCAAATGGGTTTCCACAGTTTTTACATCGACACAGAGAGGTGCATGACTTCTTGTCATGAAAACATTTGCATCTTGATGCATAAGTAACATTGGAGCTACATGATGTGCCACTAGATCTTTTTTATTTACACCACAATTACACTTGATGGCTTTCAGAACTGGTACTTCATTAGTACTTTTGATGGCTATTGAGTAAGGAAGTGCTGCGTCATAGTGCCCAGAGCCAAACTGTTATAAATCAAAAATGCCACTTGTCTTGATTCACTAGAGATTGGTGTCATGTACATGGGAGATTTATAATCAGGGTTTGTAGATATAACTACTATTGATGCTTGTAGTACATTAGCCATTGCCATAGGCATAAGATCTCCTATATCACTGCTATAAAAACCATCTTGAAGAAATTTATTAGCTTCTTGAAAATATTGTTCCGGTGGTAATTAAATAAAACCATCATAATGTTTCTTTCTTTCCTCTGTAATCTCCTAAACAAAAACTTCACATAATTTTCTGGACAAAGGTCTACAAACATTAGGTCCAGTAATGTCAAAATCTGTAACACTATTACAATGAATCCAACATGATGGTTCTGCAAGCATATTTAGAGAAATTGCATTAAAGAAACAATTTTCATATTTTTCTGTGGACTTGATAGATAACCCATATTCACTTAATTTGACTAGACAACATGCTGGCATATCATTACAACTATCACTACATTTTCTAGCATAGATACTTGAAATCGTACCACTTTATTATCTGCTATTCCAGATAACTTCAGTTTCTTGAAACTCCTCTGTAAATTGAGCATTTCCCGACAATGTTGATAAAGAAAAGCAATTGTTTCAATGTCGATATCATCTGGTATTGTTTGAAGTTTGCTCCCAATGATCTGATTTGTCATGCTTTGACATGATACCTATTGGTTTTAATTTTAAAACATCAGCCTCCTGAAACAAACTAGCAGCTATTGGTCGAACAACATTTTTTCCTTTCACTTTTACAGATGCATTGTGACTATAAAAATTAACCGTCAATAGTGAATAGGCTAAAAGTATGCTAACCCTGCTCTGGTTAAAATATGATCTTAGATGATTGTGAAGTTGCTCATTTCTATTAGTTCCTCCTCCTGGAGGTATATCAGATAGGCAACCAGCTATAATGTGACAATTCAAGTTACTGACTGCTTTGATAGTATCACAAGTAATTAATTTGAAACCATTGGGATCTTTGTAGTTTTGCCATTTTGCTGTGAACCTATTTAAATTTTCCATAATTTTGGTTGATGAAGGAGTGACAAAATGCTTTTGTCCGTGTCACCATCCTGCCGAAATACCATTCTCAAATCATCTAAACAATAATGAAGCAAGCAATATTTTTGGACATAGTTTTTGAAATGCGTTGTACAGCATCAAACAAGTCTAACTTCACTAAAACATTACTTCCAAAAACTGATTGTATCTTATTTCTTAAATGACAGCAATCATCAACGTACACTGTTTTTATACATGAAGATCGTTCCGAAAAAGCTTGTAGCAACTGATTCACATCACTGCTGTTATAAAAATGCTTTCAGTGATGCTACATGAATGATTGCCAAAAGTGCAGGCTCATAACTTTTGGTTGTGTATGTACCTTTCTCATAATAGTCAGTCTCATCTTACAGGGCAGCTTCTAATAAATACAGGAGCTAATGAGGCTCCACAGCTACTCCCAATACAGCTAAGGTCCTTCTGGACTCAGCCTTGCCATTTAACCGCCTGAGATCTAATACATAATGATCTGAAGACACTAAGTAAAGGCTTAAGAAGACTTATATGTGCAGCAGTAATCTTTTTCTTACTGTTAAATCTCTTCTTAAGTAGATCAACTGCCACACAGTAGTTTGCATCAGTGAGTGGTAGGCCTGCTGTAGTCTTCCTTGCTTGACCCTCTAAAAAAGATTAAAGCTAAGAAAATTTATCAATATCTGCAAGGTTACTGTTATCGTGAACTGCTGATTTAAAAGAGTCCCAAAAAATGCTCAAAAGCAACAAAGTTTCAATTAAAAGATTTTAAAGTAAGCTTGGGTAGCTTACTGTAACTATAGGAGGCTGGGCAGTGGTAGAACCATTGGCAAGGGATGGGCTTGCTTCATTTAAAGCTACTGCACAATAAATTCTAGCCATAGCCATCAGCAGCTCATCCTTGATCTGCCCTGAGTCCTTATTTTTTTGTCTACAGCTTCAGGATTTATGTGAAGCAAAAGGTCCACATCAAGTTTGATCAGTTTATTAAGAAT
>NW_003546247.1:387574-396146 GCF_000090795.2 Amphimedon queenslandica | reverse complement strand
TATTGGTACTTAGAGGAAAAGAGAAAGCAGAGTGAGAGTACTTTTATATTGATTATTAGCATGCCATGTCATGAGAGTTTTATAACAATAATATCAAGTCTTACTCAATCAGTCTAGACACAAATCATAGCCTACAGGGACAGCCTGAAGGAAGAGTCACAGAAATAGCTGCTGACATGGAAGCGGGCTTCGAAAATGAGAAAGCTACAATAAAATGAGTAAAAGTATCATAATAAATACATAATAGAAGTAGTACCATAATTTTCTGTGGATTTCAAAGAATACAGAAGCAAAACTAAGAGCTAAACGGCCAAAAAATAGACTGGCAGTAATGGAGGACAAAAAGACAGAAGGCATTAGCAGCTGGATTAAATTGCAGCTGAACTGTGCATGCGCAGTGGGCGTGGCATTACTAGATTAATTATACATTATTATTATGAGTAATTATTACGCATTGATGGTGGGTATTTTCCACCAAATGGGGGAATATAACACCAGGGGGTTTCACCCACATTGGTGGAAAACCAAAAAGTGGGTACCTTCCACAGAGTATAGTGAGTATAACCCACCATCGTTTTTGCAGTGTGGGGATGCAGTGAAGACATCTAACACTTCCTTGACCCTCCTAGGATTCCAAAAATGTAAATATTGTTTAGTTTCCATTAAAATATGCTTTACTTTTATTTTCTTCTTTTTAAAAAGTAGTTGATTGTTTTCCATATTTTGTTCCATAAAATATACTGTAAATCCTTAAATAGAAGCCAAATTCAAAATAACGCCGGGGTAGCAATACAATTTAGCTATAAATATGCATCACTAGCCTAGGACTGCCTCAGTAGTCTAGTGGATAATGTCTGAAGTTCCAGAAGTCAAAAGCTTGAGGTCATTGGTTCTAATCCCGCTCTGGGCCTAAGTCTTATTTATTTTTTATATATTCTTTTGAGGTCCAAATACCACTTTAGGAAATAGACGCCCAGGCTCTTATGTAAGGAAATACGGTATACAGTTTATGGCGCAAAATTTGTGACATTTTATTCGTGTATATTTTGTGCCCATAATTATGGCACAATAGGTTAGAAGTAGCATTTTTACACTGTTTAAAGTACTACACAATAATGGGCTTCCTCATAATACTTTACATGTCACAATAATAATAATAATTCTTTTTTGTTTTCTCACAATAATAATAATAAATTAATAATAAATAAATTAATAATAATAATAATAATAGTAATAATAACACATAATAATAATAATAATAATAATAATAATGTAAAGCTATTTATAAAAAACATGAAGTTTACTATTTTGTTAAACATGCTAGTAAAGGAAAGACATACTCTTGATCTTCTAAATTACAAACTACTCAATATTCCCTTCTGTCTTGTATGTACTCTAGAACAGTACCTCTGAAGCACTCCAATTCTTGATTAGATTCAAACAAGTAATCAATCCTCTTGTTAACTAAGAGCTCAGGATTGTGGAAAAAATTATGATTTGTAAGTGATTGCTGTTCTTCAGGTAAAACTTTCAATAGGTTACTTGAAAGCTGAGTGTAAGAGTGCTGTTTTCCTTGGTGGGAATGGAGAAATACACTCTTGTCATCATGGAACTGTTCCAATACATTCCTACGAAAATTACTCTGAAGTCTCAAGGTGTCACACTTTGCCTTTGCTGACGTTAATTGACGTAAACCGTTTACAATCTACGTCTTTGTTGTCCACAAACCTACTGCTTTAATAATTTTCGTCAATGCCTCCTTCATCTTAATATCCTTCTCTCTTTTACGTAAAGACTCCTTTTCTCTCAGAGTCACTAGTTCTTGACACTTAACTCTAATTTCCTTTCTTTGTTGCAAATATTTACTTGTGAGGGAGAAAGGGTTTAGACAGCCTTTAATAGTTTTTCTCTTTCATCATGTGACTTTTCCTGTAGCCATGTAGAAGCTTACTTATGTGAAAATAATAATAAATATTTGAGAGCAATGTGAGTTGCATTGGGCTTTTCAGACATTAAACGATCAAGCACTGCAAAATCATGCTCAGGATTGACAATAGTAGTTGGTGTGGAAGTTGTTTCTTCAACTATATTTAAGTCAGCAAAAGAGTGACATATCCCGCCAGTTAAATGGTCTAAGAGAAGGCATACGGTAGTGGCAAACCTTTTAAAAATAATTTCAAACAATTCCTGTACCATCACATCATCTTCAGCTTTCATAAACAAACATTTGTAAACATTGTCGTTAGTTTCTTGCTGAGGCAGAAAATTTGCAAATCCTTTAACAAATCCTTGAGTGTCTTCACCCCATTCATCAAACTTCTCTTTCATACAAGTATATACTTCAGTAATGGTTAAAATTGAAGTTGAAGCCAGCTGCAAATAGCGCCAGAGTGGGCCCTTTATCAGTTAATCAATAGTACCTGGTGCTCTACAACCAGCCAAGTAATTTGGCACTTTTGGGTGAGGTAAAACTGCTTGCAGCAAGAGATTAGTGATTGATGAGAAGTTGTCAAAGACTGTGACAAGATCTCCCTGAAAATAAACTCCAGCTGCATCATGCAATGATATGTTAAACTGATATCCATGGAATGCAGCCAATGGTATCTGGTCAATGCCTCTATTTCGAAAAAAAAGCACAAAAATGATTAGAACAATCAGGTTGTTGCCAACCTCTTGCATGAAAGGATTTGCATTCAGTTTGAACAAGTAAATAAAAAAACATTAAAAATGGAAAAGTAGTAGGATTGAATTGGAAAAAAGTAAATAAACAAGACGGTACTTCAAAACTCGTGTGAGAAGAAATCCTACACCACTGCATAAAAGATAAAAGGCTTCATGGTGGTGCTTATGAAGGATAAAGCCTTCATTGTGCTATGTGGGATTAGATCTGAATGTTTTTGTGGGATAATAATCATGCAGTTGTGTAGGATTTCTTCTCACACCAGTTTGCAAGTACCCTCTCGTTTATTAACTTTTTTCCAATTCAATCCAACTACTTTTCCATTTTTAATGTTTTTTTAATTACTTGCTTCCACTCTTTTTTCTTAAAATTAATAAAAATTACTGTTATGATTCTGTGGTTAGGTTAATTATATTCATAATGATCACGTGCGCATAAATTAAAATGGCATCAAACCACAAACCCACGCGGTGCCTCCAGCTGGATTTTGTCTTTCATTTTGTCCTGTCATTGCTTCTTTTTCTAACTACATTTGTGGTTCTTGACCCAAGCACAAAGGAATGATGTAAAAGCCAACTTGAGCGGTTCTCTGGTTCAAAAGATTTCCATGGAGATAGAAGAAAGTTTAAAGAAGAAAAAGTCTGAAGAATTTTGCAGAATTTTGAATTTGGGCCTGTTCTTCAGAAATGTTCCCGCTACACTACAGTCCACTTTAAGGGTATCAGAAGAATCGCTCAGTGAAGGAGAGCTCATCTAAGCCATTTATAAGGCTGTAAAACGTAAGATGAAAGAGATATAAGTATCTGAAAATCGTAAATTTGGCCGCAATCTTGAAAAACCAACCTCAATCATACATATAGGCTACCGCCTATATAATAAGTCGTTCAGCTCCAGAAGACTTGACACTTGCTTGTAATTTGTGTCTCCTCCCAAAATTTTAAGTAGCTTCAGCAGATTCTGCTAATCTTACAAGGAAGTGTAACCTACAAATGAAGTTTATTCATACTAGTTAACTGCTCCCTTTCAGAATCACTTACATTACACCAGTTAGCCATTACCTCGGGTAATATGTCTACACTGTAGTATGCCTAAAGTTCTTTAAAAAGCTTCTCAGCTGCATGGCAGTCTGACATGGTGTTTTTTAATTTTAAAACAATTTTTGATGAAAATTTATCATGACCAGTTTGTTAATCAACCATGTCTCAATCGTCTAAAATGACTTTCAATGTTTCTAATGTATTTTGGGCTGATCCAGAAAATACAAGGCAAAACCAAAGATATATGGGCCATCCTTACTAGCATTATCAAAAGTAGCGAAGTCTTTGACATATTTAGTGGTACCATCAGTTTGAATTGTAATATTTTGCGTTTCATCACAGGGGCAAATGGAGCAGAATAAAAAGTGGAGTAAAAAATGGTATTGAGGGCATGCGAAACGCACCAAAATTTTGACCACGCCCCCTTTTACTTTGCAGAAATATGCCTTTTTCCACGTAATTCACATTATACACCAGATATTGTTCACACAAAATTTTTTTATTTTATAGAAGACTAATAATTATTCAGAAAAAATGCATGGTACAGCCATTCTTTTTGAATGTTAGCTTGTAAAATCTACCACAAGTTTGTCATAGTCCAAGTCGTTTACTATCTCCCTGTGGACTTTGATATGGGCAAGTGATGTAACCCTTTCCTGTCATCGTAGAGCGTAGATGTTTTTAGTAGCTTGAGTTGACTATTCTTTTGTTTTTATGAGTAGTTACAGGTAAGGTACAAGCACGAGTCCATTATATTGAGAGTGTCGAACTGCCCTGTGGTCCTAGTGATGTCACCACGTAGAAGCCTCAAGTAGCGCTTCCTCTGATGTTCAGAAGACTTGAGTTGCAGGCTAGGAACAAAAAATGGGAATGAGTTAATCGAGGTAAGGGGCATGTCATTCAAATAACTGGACTGTGCCCTTTGTACTTCATTTCTTAAAAAAGTCCAGGAAAAGCTGCTACAGCAACAAAATCCCGATGATAAGAGACTTGGTAGAGCAGGAGCAAGTGCTAATTCAACAGGCACACCAACTGGATGTGGGAGAAAAGTTCTAGAGGCTCCTATTAACCACTAGCGACTTTGCAGATATCTAAGACTAAAATGCTCAATAAAAAAAGGACAGATATAATTGCAGACAATCACAACATATTCATTTCTCTTGACAAGTATCTAGCTCTAGATGTCAGTCCAAGGGGATGGTGGTAATAGACCTTTTACCTAGTTATAACCAGACACTGTTGGTCACCATCTGTGCTACATTTCACAACTAGAAACCCTTTTAGGTCAATGTCAAGATAGGAGTATAAGAGATCAGTGTCTATAGTACCTTGGAGGCTTTCTCGACAAGTGTGTCTGGTGCGTGCTACACTCGAGATAGTCTCAAGGCTAAAATAGAACTGGCGGCCTTTTTATTAATAAAAGTGGCTGAGTACATGCCCTATGGCCCTAGCATGGGAATGAGTCAGGCAAGTATAAATTATATTCCTGCCACCTATGGAGTGCGCAGAAAAGCCAAAGATAAACAAGAAACATCTACGCTGTGATATTACTAGCACTATAGGGCAGTTCGACACTCTCTAAATATAATGGACTCTTGGTACAAGCAATGTGTAAAAGTGTAAATAAGTTTGGAAAGTCATCCACATCTGAGCACTGAATTGCTTTTTGAAGTGTGGTTGGCCTGTCATTTACAAGAACTGAAGAGTGCTTTCCAGCGGTGATATTCAGTTAAAGTAGCTGAAGAGAAAGCAAATCAGATTTGTACAACTCTCCAACTTCTTTTATTGAAACATCAGGGTTATTGGCTGCAATGGATGGTATAATCCCTAGTAGTTTAACTTTATTTCATTCAGTAGATCTGTATCTTTTTGTTACCTCTGAGGTGATGTGATCAAGAAATGGAACAAAAACGTTTTATCTATAGAATACCTCTGGGAAATCTGCTGGTATATTACTTCAATGAGCTTGCCTACCAGCTATCCGTGGAGTGTTAACAGTTATGCATAACTTCTCAGCAAGAACTGTAATGTCTGTGCACCAATGATGAAATTCCTCCTCTCAGTTCGTTTTCAAAACTTCAAAATAGGACATTACTTCCCCAACTTCTTTGTAAGCAGCAACAATGTCTTGCAATTTCATTTGAAGCTTTATAGTTAATGATCTAAGAGAGCTCAAAACTGTCATTGTTACAAAGAATTCAAAGCTTTGCAATTGACGAAGGAACCCCCTAGCTTTTGTCAATGTCTCAGTATCCCACAATCATTCAAAATTTCCTCCTGCAAAGCTTATAGCTTTCATTGCTATAATTATAAAAAAGGTACAGATAATCGAACACAGTATCAGAATCAATTCGCTGAACGTAAGTAGTTCTGCACCAATCTTTAAGCTCTTTCTTATTCACCTATGGTGATTCAGTTTGAAGGTGTACAGCAGTTTTCTTGGGTGACAGTTACAGATGAGTTATGCAAGAATGTGCCAACACTAATGACAATTATATCTCAATTGACCTTTGGAGATAAGCGACTAGCATGCATGATAGTATCTATGATATTGAAGAAGTGGCTTCCAAAAAAATGTTTCGTCCAGAGAGCCATGTCACTGTTGCTATATGGAAATGGAACTAACATTTAAATATAGGATACACATAAATGTGGTGGTTTATGGTTGAATACGGTTAGGTATACAACTGTTTGCAACTGCTCGTGATTTTTTTGTCTCACGTTGGCACTATTTAGTTGGTAGACCAGTTATCAATGGAACGTGATTTGAAAGTCCTGCTTTGGTACAATAATTTAGTTCCCCACTTGAAGGTATGTTTTTTGTTGAATAATGTCAAAAAATCTCTAAAGTTTCAGAGTGAAAACATACCAATGATAAAGAAATTTGCTACAAGTGTGATTGATGTTACTCAAGTTAACAGTAGAGACATTACAGTTGAAGAAGAGAATGAAGATGAGTTTCCGTTAGAATCACTGACTGAAGAATTGATTGGTAAAAATCTAGTATTATTTTTAATTGTAAAGATAATTTTTATGCAGTTGATCTAGCATGCAGTGAAGCTGAAGATGGCTGTGGTGATGAAAGAGATGATGATGAACCCTTGGTAATTGTATTTAATATAAAGTTAACTGTTCCTTTCACAACATTTACAGATGTTTCTAGTAAATCTTGTAATTGTACTTTGCCTATTGAAGAAATTAGCCTTTTCAGTAGCAATGAACCATCAATTGATGACTCAACAAAGACTTTGGTAGTCGCAGATAGTCATATATCTATATGTCAGGGTTTCAAAATTGTCAGAGACAATACTGATGAAAACTTATGACCATCATATTACAGAATACATTCACAAACTATCAGCTTCCATTTCTTTCATTCACTTGCTGAACCAGATTGACTAGCTCACAGTGGCATGTCCAACATCTCCAATGTTGGAACAGTTTATGTTGGCAAACTATTGCCATCACAGTATCCATTACAAAGCAATATTTTTTAGTTTTTATTTCGAGGTATGTAGCTGGTTATGTTTCTTTCAGATCCAAAATCATCTATGGAAGACTTGTAAAGAAAATGACAGAATTTGCCCATGATAGAAACAGTGTTTTGTGGCACATTCCACACAGAAGACATGCAGAAATGTCAATAAAATCGGAACTGGTAAAAAAATATTATTTAATTGGCATATGAATGAGTGATGTATCACTAGGCGCCACTGGGTGTGATTCTTTGTAATGAAAATAAGGTTCATAAATAATGGATAAACACCTCCTATGAGGCGTTTATGGAATTTGGAAACCGAGGGCGAAGCCCGAGGTTTACAAATTCCATAAACGCCTCATAGGAGGTGTTTATCTGTTTTAAACATATTCATGCAGATGTGGGTAAGGCACGTGGTTAATTAGTAACGTGTACTGTAAATCAATAAGATGAAGCGAGAATAGAAAGAGATGGCTACTGCCTCACAGGATATTCTGGAAGACGCCATTATGCTTAATGCCTTGCAGGATTACGAGGAGAGTATCAGCTATGAACAATCTGCAAAGCTGGAAGAAAGTGGCCATAAGGACAAAGTCGAGGATGAAGTACAGATTCAGAGGTTTGCCAGTCCTGTGACAGAGGAGGACATTCTTAAAAAAATTGAAGGAACAATCCCTATGACAACTAAGAAGACTACAGAATGGGCAAAACGATTGTGGGAAAAGTGGAATAGCCATCGTTCAGTAAGCTCGGCTGAGATTCCTCCGTCTCTTGAGGGTATAGACAATACGTCTCTAAATCACTGGTTGCCTAGGTGTGTCATGGAATCAAGGAAACAAGATGGGAATTATTACACAGGAGGCACTTTATACAGCTTTTGTGCTGGAGTCCAGAGTTATGTGCGAGAAGAGAGAATCAAAATGGGCATTCAAGAGCATTTGGATATTTTCAAAGAACCTGCATTTGAGTAATTTCGAAGAGCCTTTGATAGTACCTTGAAAGAGCTGCACAGAAAGGGTGTGGGCACCACTGTAAAGCAAGCAGAAGTTATCTCATTGGACTTGCAAGAGCGCTTATGGAATGAAGGTGCACTAGGAGATGGCAATCCTCAGCAACTTCTTGACACTCTTGTGTTCATGTTTGGCTTGCACTTTGCCCTACGTAGCGGAGCTGAACACCGTAGTCTTCGTCCTGACATGCTATCTCTGCATGAACCAGATCAAGCTACTTCCTACCTACTTTATACAGAGTGGTTCAAAGAACCATTCTGGTGGCTTAAAGGAAAGGAAATTAGAGAATAAATCAGTAAAGCTGTTTGCAAATGAGGTTGATGAAAGGAAATGTGCCGTTAGAATGTATAAGAAGTACATGGCTCTG